>NC_065522.1:18419394-18463447 GCF_006386435.1 Epinephelus moara
ATGCTCATGGTATGGCATGCTGTACATAATCACAGAAACAGTCAGTCAGTCATTCTGTCTGTCCCATGTTTTTCTACTCACTGACGTGGTCAATCTATGTGAAACTGCACATAGGCATTGAGGATTGGCATAGGTAGAAGGTGACAAAGCTACCAATGGGTATGGACTAGTTTTACATTTATTTAGCATCAACAGACTTTAAAGGAAACGTTGGTCATTTTCAACCTGGACTCTGTTTTCCCATGGTTTTCTGTCAAAGTGACTCATAGAAACAACAGTTTTTTTTAAACTGGTCCACTATTGAGAGGGATGGCTGCAGCCGGCAGCTGTGAAACAGGCTGCAATGTAATCCCTAGGGGCAATTGTGCACCGTCAATTTACGTCCAATAACTGTTTGTTTTTGCCACTGACAGGCTCAGATTGTTATTGTAAGTGGTGGACAACGTTGTGGAAAGGACCCTGCAGAGAAATGAAATGTTTTTCCACACCTTTCACTGATCCAGTCTGTTTGTTATTATGTGTAACCACGTTTCACTCAAGGAGAAGTCTCATTCTGACATCTCATGGATTTTTCTGCATTTTCAAAATTAGTCATGACAATGTGAATCTTTTAAATAACACTGAGCTACACTTTCTGTACTCCAACACAACAAACTCTTCCCTTCACTCCTCTCCCAAACTCTCACTAACATTTCCGTTATTGTTGTTTTTTGCAACAAGTCACCTCATGAGATTTCAAAATGAAACATTTCCTTGAATGAGTCACGATAACAAACGGCAAAAGCTAAGAAAACGTTTCATTTCGGCATCAAGTCCTTTCTGTAAGGTTGTCGGACACTTCTAAAGACAATCTGAGCCTGTCAGTGTCAAAAACAAGAACTTTCAATGGACATAAATTGCACATTAACCTGTTTGGATTTCATTTGCAGCCTGTTTTTGTCGTCTCCATTAGTCACTTACACACAAAAACAAAATAGCACCCAGGTTATCTCATGGTAAATGTTGTATTCTTACACTGGTTTATTCTGTCAGTCTTACTGGCATTACATTTTTTCAAGAGAGCACTTAACACTTTGTGAATTTAATTTTTTCAGTTAGGGGTTTTAATGCATGACTTTATTTATTTAATGGCCCATAGATGCAAATTCACAGTGACGCAAAAACCTGTTTTAATGTTTGTTTTTTTTGGATTTAGGTGTGTTTTTTGTTGCTTGTGGTTTTGTGCACGTGTCTACATGAAAAAAAAAACAAACTGAAAACAGTGACACAACAGATATTATCTTGACTGTGGGTCTCTTACGTAAGGGTACACCGTGTGTGTCATAGCTGCTAGACTGGTTCAAACAAACAAACGAAGCATGCCACGTTCAAGGGCTCCATGAGATCACAGCTGGAATGCACTTTTCAGAGGCCGACTTAAGCCCCTGTTTCATCTTAACAAAGACCCATTGTGTTGGTCAGAGTTTTTGCCTTACTCTTTTAGCCCCACCCTCCTTTCTCTCACCCACCCATGGTCTACGAGGGTCACGAGGTCATTGGCTGCAAGTGCAAGTTTCCTGGGTTCAGCGAAGTCTCTTGTTGCTTGGCCCTCCATTGGTTTAACCTGCAGAGGAAAAACATGACAAAGATTTACTGAAATCAGTTCATTTCCACAGCATTTACAGGACCAGATTTGTCTGATGAAGCTTGATCAATAGTCCCTCCTCTGATTTCATGATTAAAAGCTTCACAAAATGTTGCAAACCTCTGCCACCATTGTGCAGATCTGGGCGAAGTTGGGTCTGTCAGCAGGATTGCAGGCCCAGCACTTCCTCATGACGGCGTACATTTCTTGAGGGCAATCTGGCGGTTTCTCCAGGCGCTCCCCATCCCGCTCCACACGCCACAAGATCTGGATTGAAGAGAGTGAACATCAGTGACACAGTATGAGTCACGGAGCATATCGGAAAGGCAAACTGTGTCAGGGTGGGGACACACATTCCATACATGAGGACAAACATGCTGATTGGCATGGATACAAACACTGAAAGCGTAAGCGTGAAATGTTCACATGTAGCCAACAAGCATGTACCTGTCTGCCTGACAGGCCGAACCAGGGCTCCTCACAGTAGGTGAACATCTCCCACAGGGTGACGCCAAACATCCACACGTCTGAGGAGTGGGAGAAGGAGCCCACACGCAGGCTCTCTGGAGCACACCTGGAGGAAAAACAGGAAGATGGACAACACAGAAAGTGAGAATTTTACTATTAATAACACCCTCCTCCAACTCAATGTCCCAACAGCCCTTACCATGCAAACGGGATCCTTCTGTGTGCTGACATCACATAGTGGTCCGCCTCTTGGCTCAGGCCTCTCATCAGGCCAAAGTCCCCGATCTTCACCATCTCCCTGGCCGCCAGCAGGACATTTCTTGCAGCCAGGTCCCTGTGGATGAATCTCCTGGACTCAAGGTAGTCCATACCCGCTGCTATCTGGGTAGCAAAGAGCCAGAGGCGGACCAGAGGGTACTCATACTGACGTGAGCGCAGGATGTCATACAGTGAGCCCAAGGGGGCCAGCTCTGTCACCTAGAGTAAGGAAAAATATGTCACTGCTCCTAAACACGTCCTACTTCAAACAGATCCATATACTAGCTCAGTGTTTGAACATCTTACCATCTTGAGGGGCTGTGTGAGCACCACGCCATAAAGTCGGATGATGTTCGGGTGGTCCAGTGACTGCATGGTGGTCACCTCTTGGAGGAAGTCGGTCAGTGTGTCCGTCTGCTTGGACATACTGCTCCTTAGTGACTTCACTGCTACAGGCAACTGAGAGGAAAGAAAAGAAAGAGACACTGGCTCAAGACAGCTGGATTGCTTTCTCAGAGTCTAGCAGCTACACAGGACACACTGCATTTAGTTTTCAACTGTTACTTCGGTTATTCCACCGTCCACCTCTCCCACTACTGGGGACAGTAACTGCCTTACGTGGATCTTTGCTAACTGGGGATAGCTACCTAAAGCTACCAAGGTGTGAATTTGCGTTTCCATGGATAGAAAAGGCATGACTTGCCTTACTCTACCTCTGATGGGCTTACCCTGACATTCTTACTCTAACCCAAACCAATCTCACTCTTCTTGCTTAAACCTAACCAATCCAACCAAACAAGGCGATACTTACTAGCCAATCAGAGGGAGAGTCCGGTGGGTAATTTCCTAGGAAACGCAAATTCGCAATAGAGAAAAAAGAAGTGTATCCTCTTCCTCCCAAACAAGACCGTGTTTGGGAATGACCCTCTGTCATTCTTCACTATCCCCTTTCAGAAATGTGAGTGGTGGCTTATGGAGGAAACTTTGAAGTCCAATATTCACTCTCCTTTTAGCTCTGTTTTGGTCTCAACCAACTCCAGAGAAAAACATTTGGCTTTTGGTCACTAACTGTGTCTGTCTGCTGTTTGGCACTGAGGGCATAGTGTACTGTGGAGGTTGGTTTTTGTCGCTAACAGCTGCCTGTTGCAGCTGAAAAAGAACGCTGCTGAGCTGTGAAAGTGAAAACAGTAAAGTTGTGGGCAGTACGACCAAAACAATTAGCTGAAAGAGGCTAAAATGCTCTGTAGAGCCGAGGGGAACTGAAAAGTCTGGTGATAATTTTCTGTGGGTTGGTCACTACAAGTCTAATGTGCAGTAACATGAAACAAAAGCAGCTCACTTTGTCCCTAGACAAATGCTTTTGACTTTTACTTAAATGAGTATGCATGCAGCGATCAAAAACAGCATGTACAATGTAATTTACAGTACATGCTGATTGTTTTGGGGATGTTAGACTGTCTAACTGTGTGTATACAGGGGATACGGCATCTATCAGACAATAATACAAAAAAAAAAAAAACCTGTCCCTTACCACTCTCCCAGTGGGTGTGTGCCACTCTCCCCTCTTCACCACCCCAAATGACCCAGAGCCCAGCTTCTCTCCCAGAACCAGCTCACTGTCCTGGATCAGACTAGGAAGAGCGCGGCTAACACCCTCCTGACCCTGAGGCGGGCCACCTCCGCTCCACTGGTCCCCTCCATCTGGACCTCGCCCGCTTAACACCTAAATGCATTAATAAATGAAGAAAAGAAAATGTATTACTCACTGTCATGCCTGTTTACATGTAGTTCTCATACAATAGATATGACAGAGTTAACTTGATGTGTCAGACCTTGGGCATCCATGACCGTCCTCGTGAAGTTGTCTTGTAGCGTTTCAGAGCTTCCCATAATCTTCTTTGTGCTGGAGGAAAAAAATACATGTAATTATCCAACATGAAATATCGGTCAGATTTTTATGACAGCCTTTACATCTACAGTAAATGACACTGTTTTATAAAAATATATTGACCAACGATTTCCCTACTATCACTCCAACGTATCCTTCAGCACATTTCATAAGTCATTATTTCATTAAAAATGTACTAAAGGGGTCTTCATAAATAAAAGTGGTTTCATGGTTTGTGGTATTCCTGCATCAAACCCTAACTAATAATGGAAATGATTTTTGGTTGCTGTTTTACTTCATATTGACATTCGAAAGTAGGCAGGACAGGAACTGAAATCTTGTGAATGAAGTTAGCAGCGGCTCACACTAATTTAGTTTACGAGATTAACTTGTAATCATGCAGAACTCAATAACCTGAGCAACAGCCCTGTTTATATCTCAGTACACAGTATTACTTGTTCTCCTCTGTGGTGTTCACTCTCTTTTAATACTAAACAAGCTCAGTGACAGTGTTTGATTTCAGTTCAAACCTGATTCCTTTTGAGTTTACAGAGTATGATTTAAATTTTGTTTCATATTTATTCTCACTGATATCTATCCAAGATCTTCCTCATACGTCAGTGCTTTAGTTCATTTTAGGGGCTGCACAGTCAGTCAAAATACTAACAAAATCTCAGTATGGCAAAGTGCAATATCCAAAATGCAAGAGCTGCACTTCTTTGATACAAGTAAAATGTGTCACAACCATATTAAATGAAGCATTGTGGTGCTACAGGGATTCCCTGGCCTACAAATCATATTTCACAAGTAAGGGAACATCCATGTTTGGTGGAAACCTCAGCAAAAATCCCATTGCCATTTTTATTTTTCATTTTTTTCACTGAAACTAAAATGCATAAATATCCATTCCCACAAAAATCGCAATGGCAAAAATAATGGCACCATTTTTTTTTGCATATTATGCTGCCCTAGTTCATTTTGTATAAAGAAATAAAATCAGTTCAATGAAGTAAAAATAAAACACCAGAAATAAGGTTAACGTTTTGCCCTTATCATTTCAAGTGTTGATTGTAAAAAGAAATGTTACTGATGGTGAAAAGATAAATAAAATAGAGCTGCAATGATTGGTCGATCAATTGATTTTGAAATGTTGGACATGCTTTTTTGGTTTAATTACAAATGAGAAAAACACCATTAATATGATTGATAATGTATAACAAAACAGCACTGTCTATGTGTTTTTACAATGAGCATGTGCTGATGACGGCCATGAGATGTCTCTGCAAGCTTCAGATTAAACAAGTAAGTGGACGTTATGATAGGATTGTTTTTTGGACCATTAATCCATCAATACTGTGAATCCAAAGGTTAACTGGGGACATTTAAAAGAGACAGAGAAACAGAAGACAATGCTTTTATATCAGAAGCTTTGATGAGCCAAACATCAGTTATTGATCCACAGATCAAAGCCTCCCTGTCTGAGAACACAGATATGTTTTGACTTATTCCCCGTGTGGATGATCAAAGGCTCACCAGGTTTGCTGATCCCTATCTGCTCCAGGTCGGACTCCTTGACGTAGTTGAAGTGCTCGCTGCGGGTGATGTTGAGGCCATCTCTAACACGCAGGTAGAACTTCTCCAACTGGACCTCAGCCAGGAGTTGGTACAGCCACTGAGTGTCCTGGTCCATCAGCATCACCCGGCCGACCTGCCTTCAGGGTCAAAGGTTACAGGACAGTTATGAGACCTCTTAAATCTTTTGTTTTTGGTCGCTGAAACTTCACAATAAGAAGAGAAGTTATGCTCTCAATCATGTTTTCCAGTCTGAAGCCCTCAGACAAAACCCAAAGACGCGATTATGCACCTGTATGTGAGTCTTCTTCATCTCATTAAAGAGGCTGTTTAACTGTAACTTTGCTCCCACTTGGGCCTTGTTAGGTTACCATGGGGACCTAATAAAAAGCCCTTGGTGTGTGATGCCGGAGGGGAATTGTTCAGCTTTTAGCTTTGTGCCAACTTTTAAACAAGTTGTTTGTTGTTGTCCTGTGAGAGGAAATCTCAACTCATTTACTCTCGGCTGATCACATCTACTACACCACACCTCGCTTTCTATAACCAGGAGAACATGAAAGAAGTGTCATTTGGCGGCAGTTAGACACACAAATGAGTAGAGGGCAAATGATGAAAGATGTTAGAAGAAGCATATAAATGAAGCTGCACAAAGAGGCACAGGTGGGTGAGGGAGCAGGAAGCAAAAACAGGCATGAAAGATCGTCTTATCCTCAGATGCCAGATCAAGTGGGTCCAGTATCGGTGCTGTTTACTGGGTTGTGACTCACTTTGAACCTCAGAGGCAACAATCCTGCAGGGATGGTGTAAAACTGCGAGGTGGAAACATTAGCTCGTCTGTGGTTTGGGGGTACCAGTTAAACAGGATTCTGTTCACACAGTATTTATGTAACTGAAGCATTGCAGCTTTTGTAAGGTTAACTGGTGCATCAATTTCACTTTTAAAATCTCCTCTTTAATTTGCATTTCTTTAACATCTTTAAAGGAATACTTCACACCGCAAATGGCATCATTTGTATATCAATTACTCGCCCCATGTTACACTGAATTCGAAAAGAAAACCTTATTTTTCTCGCATGTCTTCATGGTGAGCGAAGAATCCAAAAACAGAGAAAATTCTTGATTTAGCCTGTATTACAACATAAGTATACAAAATCTGACGCAACTGGTGCAAGTGTCATTTATCCAGTGATTTGTTTAATACCTCCCAGACAGACAGCCCTTTCTGACGAGATACTAATCGTGAGGTGAAGCTTTTCTATGCTCTCTTCAAAGCCAGACTTCATTGACAAAACCAGTAATTTCACCTCACTGAACGCGGGAGCTGCTGGTCTACCGCTGCCTCAATCTGTAGTTTGTCTTCGTTCTTGTGTGACTTTGCTGAATCCAAACTAACTTTTCAAAACACCAAAGTCACACAATGACACAAACAAACACACTGATCGATGCAGAAGTAGACAAGGAGCTCCCATGTTCAGGAGGTAAAATTACTATTTTTGTTAATTGAGTCTGGCTTTGAAGTTTCACTTCCCGTTCATATGTCTGTTTGAGAAGTACTGAGCATACAACTAGATAAACAAGACTTGGATTATACTGCACAGGTTGTGTAAGAGTTTGTAAATGGATGATTTGATATAGTTTGCCATTGTTAAAAGTGGATATTGCTTCAATTAATTGGAAATTTTCTCACTTTTTGGATTCTTCGTTTGCTGTGGAGGTATTAAAGAAAAACAAAGTGTAAAACAGGGTGACTAATTGATACACAAATAGTAATTTGGGGAGTGAATTCCTATCATATTGACAGCATCCTGAGTCATGGGTGCAGTGATATTAATAATAAGAGTGATTACATTCACATTACTTCCTTATTGCTAAAAACCAAAAAGTTTAAACAGTAAATTCTTCTTTCATTAGCCTCTGCTCCTCATGTAACCAGAGGGCTGTACAGCCATAAATCCCCTGCTTATCAGCCCGGCAGGTATGAGTCAAGGAGGGCCTTCAGCATTCCCCTGTCAGCTACCCTGGGAAAAAATTAACATCTATGCTAAACAACAAGCAGAGCCACTTCTCCTGCAGTCAGCCGGCTCGTTCTCGCAGCCAACCGATGCTTCAAAAACCAGGCAAGTGCAAGAGGGTACTAGCCTGGGCCTGCATTAATTTCCAGGGCCAACTCCCAATTAATCTGCGCCCAACTTGATTGAGCATGTGGTAAATTCTCCACAGGTCACACATTCAAAGTCAAAAGCCAAAGATGCACGCTGGTAAACAGAGAGACCTGTGTGATCATTCTATGTACAGAGTGATCAATCTTTAACCTGGCCAGCTACTGAAAAAAAAAAACTCAGCCAAATGGCATGTGTGTGTAAGTGTCTAACTATTTAGTTAATAGCTTTATGTGGCTGAGGAGTCGCTGGTTAAACTGGCCTGACTTTTATCTTACAAGACATTATCTGCAACTACAAACGACTCGCAGCACTGTTTATCCAGCACAACTGCACCTCTGTTGGAGAGCCTTTGTTTACAATGGTGATGCATGCTTCTTCTGGGTGAACCCAAGAGGATATCAAGAACAACCTACAGTGTTACAGCTCTGACAGGGCTTTGGAGATGGTGCATAACTGCAGACACAGATATTATAATAGATCACACTTGTGTTTTAATCTGTAATTGTAGAAGTGATGGGTGTGCCTCTCCAAAAATTGCCCAAGATGCTGTGTGTTTTTCAAGTGCAGACAATATGAGTACAGCCAAGATCAGTAGTAGAAGTACTCAGATATTTTAAAGTCAAAGCAGCAATTCAATCCAAAAATACTCCCTGCATTCAAAACTTTACTTAAAATTATGTTATTCAAGGGAAAATGGCCCCTTTTAGTTATGTTTTTGTTAAATTACTGGATTATTATCAGTGATGGATTACTGTGTGAGCAGCATTTTCATGTTGCAGCTGTTGAAGGTAATTTATGATGGTAGTTTCATGCATAATAGTGCATCATAATTTATTAACTGATTACATTTTGTGTATAAAACCTGAGGAGTAACTAATAACTAGTTGTCGAACACATGTAGGAAGTACAAAGTACAATATTTCCCTCTGAAAGTAAATGTAAATACAGGCAATATGGTCATTGTGATATCTGCCTTCAATATTTATTCTAAAAATACCTTCAGACACATAATTTAATGGCCATTTCAGAATGGGCCTGCATTTGCTTATTTTATAACAACTTTTTGAAACCAGATAATAAAGCTATGTGACATTAGGTATTTCCCCAGACAGCAGTGTCCCCATTAACCCAGCTACAGACAGATATAAGTGATATAATGTCTTATTCTTACCGTTAATCAGAATATGAGAGTTTTCCGGTGCTTGACAGCTATTTCTCAATCACACCCGCCCCGAGACAAGTGATCCATGTTGGCATTGAAACCTCCAGCGGCGTCGACGGAGGGCTTTCCCACAAATCACAACTCTTCTCTGAATCCTAAACCACGTCTAAGTAGTTCACCATCTGACAGATCCAGGCAGGTTATCGCAAAAAGGTGCAGCCTGTGTTTTATGTTACATGTTTCTGTGACTCACTACTAGAAGCACGTTCCGTCTCTACCTGTGTGACTTCGCCTCTTCTCTCCGCCTCTCTGCAGTTACTCCACTGACCACACCTCTTCCTGTCTTTCTCACCTGAGCTTTCAAAACAGCTCAAAGCTCCAGACAGCAGAACAAGAAATTACCTGCACGCGTAATAATGTAGCGTAATGACATAAATCATCGGCACAAACAGATGGCTGATGTGTAATTTACCTTGGGGCAATGTGGTTTGACCAGACAGTGAAGTTAAACACACATTGTATGCATATTTTTTTTAATTACACCATCATAGAATCAAGTGAATTTTACTTGAAGTCATTAAACTTAGTCAGCTACAACAGTTTGAGCTGCTGAAGCTACTTAGCTAAAAGTTCTTTATTAGATCGCTTGCACATACCAGATTTAGCCTGTACTATTAGAGCTAAATGCTAGTTTATGACACTAAATGGAAGCTAGGCTATATACCTAGCTAAAGTTAGCTTATTTGGTAGCCTACACCAGATTTAACCCACAAACTGCTAGTTCATGGTTTATTACACTAAATGTAGGCTAGGCTACTTAGCTAAAGCTAAGTTAATTGGTAGGCTACCCTAGATTCAGCCCACTAAATGCCAGTTTATTACACCAAATGAAAATTAGGCTATCTAGCTACAACTGTTATTCAGTAGCCTACACTAGATTTAGCCGAGGCTACCTAGCTAAAACTAAATGCTATTTAAATACACCAGAGTTAAGATAGGCTACCTTTCTAAAACTAGCGTATTGAGTGGCCAAACCCAGATTTAGCCCCCTAAATGCTAGTTTATCACACCAAATGCAAATTAGGCTACCTAGCTAAAACTATGTCATTGGGTAGCCTACACCAGACTTAGCCTACTAACTGCTAGTTTATTGCACCAAATGGAAGCTATGCTACCTAGCTAAAAGTAGGTTAATTGGTAGCCTACACTAGATTTAGCCTAGGCTTCCTAGCTAAAACTAAATACTAGTTTAATACACCTGATTTAAGCTAGACTACCTATCTAAAACTAGCTTATTGGCAACACATTTTACGTGTAGCCTACTTGAAAAGATAGGCTATTAATTTCACTTCTAATTTTCTAAATACAACCAGACAGCAATAAATCTTCCCTTCATTAGGGCTATAATGTTTTCTTGCTTGAAATTTGTTTTGGTGTTTATTAAACCTAAATATCTATATCTTTTGTAATGAGAGCAGAACACTTGCACTATGTCTTCACCAGCTACAACAGGTTGAGCCTGCTGTACCTAGCCAAAACAAGTTTATTGGGTAGCTTACACCAGATTTGGCCTAATTACCTAAAACTAGATGCTAATTTATTACACCAAATGTAAGCTAGGCTACCTAGCTCAAATTCCTACCAGAATTTGCTTATCAGACTCAAACAGGCTACTTAGCTAAAGCTAGCTTACTGGGTAGCCTACACCAGATTTAGCCTAATTAGCTAAAACTAAATGCTGGTTTATTACACCAAATGTAAGATAGGCTACCTAGCTGAAACTAACTTATTTGGTATCCCATCAGAATTAGCCTATTAGACTAAAAGTAGCTAGGCTACATAGCTAAAGCTAGCTTACTGGGTAGCCTGCACCAGATTTAGCCCACTAAATGCTAGTTCATTGCACCAAATGAAGGCTATGCTACCTAGGTAAGACTAGGTTCTTGGGTACACAATAACTTACACCTAGCTAAAAGTGTTTTAGGTGTACAGTAAGGTAGGCTATAGCTTCAGTTTTCATTTTGTATAATAATAATAAACTTTATTTATATAGCACCTTTCAAAACATGGTTACAAAGTGCTTCACAAAACTGAATATAACAAAAAAGCGAATAGAACAAGCCTAAAGAAATGAATACAGAATACACTGAAGGGAGTAACACATGCATAAATAAAACAGATGAATGATTTTCAAAGGTGATTTAAAAGATGAGACTGAGTTTGCAGCCCTGATCTCCTCTGGCAGGTCATTCCGGAGTTATGGAGCTCTGACTGCAAAACCTCTATCACCTTTGTGAATTAATCTAGACCTCGGAACAACAAGAAAAGATGCATCTTATTATCTCAGGGTGCAAGAAGGAACAAAGGGCAATAAAAGATTGGTGTATAACTTGGCACAATGCCTCTCAGGGCTTTGTAAGTAATCAATAAAATATGAAAATCAATTTTAAAAACAACAGATAACCAGTGTAAGGAAGCCAGGCTTAGTGTGATGTAGTCATAGTTTCTAGTCAGAGTTTTGGATGAGCTGGAGGCAGGGGAGGGATCTTTTACTGATGCTAGAGAGCAAGGAATTGCAATATTTTAATCAGGTGTTTATGAATGCATGCATAACAGTTTCCAGATGTTAGTTGGAAAGCAATGATCTGATTCTGGAAATATTTCTGAGATGGTGGAAGCCAGATTGAACAACTGAATTTACATGGTCTAAACTAAGGGTTTGATCAAAAATGACACCGAAATTTCTGCAATGTGCCGTTATTGAGTAGGACAGTGACTGATAATTGAAAGCTTGTAGATCTTGTCCTATGATCAATATCTCTGTCTTACAGTAAGCTGCAGTAAATTTTGTAGCAATTTAGCAGACTAACAGTGTTTTGGTAGTTATTTGTTGGATCACAGCTTAAATAGATTTGAGTATCAATTGGGTACAAATAGAAATGGATATTATGTCTGCGTATAAGGTGGCCAAGAGGGAGCATGTCAGTTGAAAAGTGGTTCGGGCCTAGCACCAACCCCTGGGGCACCCCACAGTGTCAAATGCGGCACTTAAATCCAGGAGGAAAAGAATGGATTTATGGCCAGCATCCTGCAAATGATCCCTTCTTAAAGGTTATAATGTCCTTGCCTAACACTGTTTTGATTTTTGATTTAACTTAAAAGTTGAATTTGTGTTTTTTTCAATGGCAGTAAACATTTTACTTGCAACATGTCCACCTCACACATGTAGCCTAAACAGAAAAATGCTCCCACTTTTTATCTAAGTCATTGTTGATAAATATTGTTTTTGCTCGTATTTCGATAAGTATTGTAGAATCTTTGCCCTTTATCCTTGTTTATAGAAAGCTCTAAGCTGCTGTAACATCTGTCTGCCTCAGCAAAATGCAATAAAATTCACAGACATCAGCCTCTAAAATGACCATAAAACTGAATCAACTCATCACTGTAAAACAGTTTCAACAAAAACTGCAAATTATAGCCTCCATAAAAGAAGGATTTATTGCTGCATTAGACCGCATCAGTTGTAGCTAGGAGTAGCCTGGGCCTTGTAATGAAATGATAATTAGGATGAGAACAAGTTATCCTCCAGCCTAATTTATTCATGATGTGTTGTGTTGTTTCCCTTAATTGATCAGTGGTCATCATCATCTCTTTAACTGCGCCCATGATGAACTAAAATTTCCAATTAGTCATGGCTGAGCTTCAAATCATTTCCATGAATAATGTGATTAATTCTCTCCATTGGCCAGGTTTAATGCTTATGTTTGGACTCAACAGAAACTTGCAGAGCTATGAGTCAAATGGTTTTCTGTTCCTGTCTTTCACTCCTCCATACTGACTGTTGCCAAGCAAGTTGGACAGGATTTTTTTAGCCTCCCACGTGACTGTTAATTTGAATGCAAACCAGGCAGCACTGTGAAGGACCTGCCTGCACTTTGCACTTCCTGGTACAGTATCTCCCCCGTCGTCGCTCCTCCCTACCTGTTCTCCTGAATTACTCAACACTCACAATGGATTTCGGTAGAACTGTCATTCAAAGGATGTTGCAAACAGGAGACCTCGTGCACTTCAAGTGAAAACAGATTAAAAGATACATGACAGTTGTTGTTTTTTTAATCAGTAGTTTGCAAGATAATAATTTTTTGTAATGCTGAAACCAAGAGCTTACTAATACAAATAATGACCAGGTGATTAATGAAAGCATCCCAACTTAAGTAATCCATCCTCGACCCACCAGACAGGTATTTAGACAACAACCTGTCATTTCCAGGATTTGATGAGCAGTTGTGTCTACAGGGCTAACAAGGAGTATGTGGGACGGATGTTATGTTTACACTCCTTCTGCTGTCTTAAATCTCTGAGGCTGAAACTCCTCAGTGTCGCCTTACAGCATGGGAAGCACTCTTTGTTTTGTGCTGCTGGCAAAATGGACTACAAGTTGTTTGAATTAAGCAGAGAGAAATTTGACATATATCTGTTTTCTTGCTCATATATGTATGAGAGATATGGTATGAACCAATGCTGTGAATATTTGCAGTCTCACCAACCAGTTGGAAATCTTAACCGTGTGAAACAGATGAAAAAGAAACGAGATACGTGACATTTTGACAGAGGAACAAAGGGTGAACAGTTTTTAGGCAAGGTGATTTGTCTGTTTGCATTATTTGCCAAAAAGGTCAAGAGTCAGTTGTCACAGCGTTTGAAAGGAGAGAACGTGACAAGACAGTGGCTTTAATATTTACATAAAGCTTATATAGAGACCGTTGTAGATTATAGCAGATGAGTTAACCCCTTAAACTTAACTGATTTTAGAGGCATATGCCAGGGATGCTCAACATTCGGGCACGTTCACAAAATGACAGGAGGTCAGGGGCCAGTTAATAAACAAACACTAATATTTATTAGTGAATATAACAAATGAATTGCCTGTTTTCAACCTTTTGAGGCAAACAGTTGCAGCAGCCTCGCACAGGTCAGCTGTACACAGGGGTGTTTCTAGGATTTGTGGACATTCAGAGTGTAGCCATGTCTTAATTTAATTTAATGTAATTTAATTTAATTCAAGTTAATTTAATTTAATTTAATACCATTTTATTTTATTTTGTTTTATTTTAAATAAAAAATGCTCTATATAAAGGTATACTTCACTCACAAAACACCATTTGCAAATCAATCATACCTTGAATTTATGAAGAAAACATATTGATTTATTGATTAATAGGGGGCCCATGTTAAACAACAGCAAAACTGTATCATATTATCAGTTTACAAACTCTCACACAATTCATGCGGTATAATAAGTCTCATTTTGCCAGTTGTATGTTCAAACACATGTATTTTGTTAACAAAAAAAACCTCACTTCATATTGGAGTCTGACTTTTAGTGAGAGAGTACGGATAAGTTACACTTTCAGTTCAGTTTAAAATAGTAAGATTTTAGTGGAAATTAGTTTGTAAATTTATGTTTTGATAAAGCTTTGCGGTCGTTACATGTGGTCCCCAATCAGTCAATAAATCAATATGCTCACCATTTTCTGTAGAGGCACTGGAGCAAAACAAAAGTATCTCAACAAGTTCAAGGTAACATCACGACTAATGTTTTTTACAAATGATCATTTTGTGGGGAAGTATTCCTTTAATGCTTTTTTATGCACTTTGGCATCATTTTTAATTTAAAAGGACAAAAAATGATGGTTTAAATTCCAGTGGAGATCCCAAAGTTTCAAAAGACATCAAATATGTCAGACTGAATTTTGGAGAACTCTGTATGAAATAATGCACAGACATCAAGAATAAAAAGATTTTTACTGTGTAAACATTATTGAAACTGATAAAGATGCTGCAAATTTATTAAAATAGAATAAGATAAGATAAGATAAGATGAAACTTTATTGATACACTGAAGGAAAATTTAAAGGAAGACAGGGCGCAGATGAGTTGAAAAAAGTATATTCTAATAACAAATAAAGCTATGTTAGAAAGCTTTATTTACACAGTACAAACTGGCTGTAGACAAATGTGATAAATGTAATGCAAACCCAACTGTGCACTTTCCAAATATTCCAGATCAAAGTGACAGTAGATATGCACTGACACATGCTTTTATACATTTTGATTTGTGTATGTATTCTATGACAACATGGAATTGTGTGAATAATAATTTCTTTTAATTGTGTTTAACCTATTTTCTGTTTTGTTTTTTCTAAGGTCTGTTTATTGGTCTCTGCAAAACAGTGTAAATACAGTAAAGAAACATACCAACAGCAAAAAAAGAAACAAAACAAAATGGAGCATTGGTGGTGAGACGTCAAAGGAAAAAAAAAAAAGATCACACATAAGTTATTCCACAAGTTACAGGGTGTTGACATATGATGACACGGTACAGTTAACCTGTTAAACCATCAACCATTCACTTAAATTCTTCAACCAAACTAGTGACCGGTTGCCAGATTTTCTTAAAGAGTCCCTCTCTGTTTGACAGGTTGAATCTAATTTTCTCTGAATGTAAAACATGACCGAATTCCTTCAGCCACATATCAAATGTTTGGAGTTTCTCAGATTTCCAAAATGGAAGCAACATTTTTTTGCTAGCAGTGTGGACAGAGAGAGGACCTGAGATTCATACCTATCCTTCACTCTACCTGGTTTAACCACCCCAAATAGTGCAGTTAAAGGGTCAGGGGGAAACCCCTTCTTTAAGGCCTTAGCAAAAAAGTTTAAAAAATGATCCCAAAAAGTTTGCAACCTGCAAACAGAGATCCTTGATTTGAACATTTCACACAGAGAGGTGAAGCATCTTTGATTATTTTTGGAGTCTTGTGGGTGAGATGTGCAATCTGTGAACAACTTTGAATTGTATCAAAGCATGCCTAGCACTACTGTGAATATTTTCAATACTGTTTTTCTGTTTTTGTCAGATTCCCTGAATTTAAATTTTGTTTAAACTTGTTTTATTGTAATTTAATTTTGCTTTACTCATCTATGCACTTTCATGTCTCTATACTTGTATGTGTAAACATATATATATGTCTTTGTGCAACACTTTGGTGCAAAACCTCCTCCTTTTAAAATGCTATATAGACTAAATGAAATAAATTTTAAATTTAATATAAGGGGGTGTTCTTCAACCTGAGTTTACATGTCACATAATTATTGATCACTGATATTTTTAATCATGATTACAATAGTAAAAGCCAGGCAGGGTTATTGAGAATATGTTTGTGTATTTGTTTATTGGTTAAAATATATAGAACAGTAAATAATAGTCTGTAAAATATGTCATATCGGCTACTCATCTAATGTAGAGAAGGAGCAACAGCGCCCTCTATTGTATGACTGTAATAACTGATAGTGGTGCAACGTCATCATACAGCGACAATATTTTCTCCCTTTTCATAGGCTAATGTTGAAAACACAGCTCAATATGTGTTTTTGACGCTACGATATTATTTAGGAAATAGTGACAGTTTATTTTACATTTAAGTTTTATGTTCGAGTTCAAGTTTTCTTTATCTACACAATAAAAGACCCCGGAAGTCCTGTCACGGTTTGTAAACACATGGCTTGTAGTCGCGTCTGATGCTCAGTTATGCCCAAACTGTTTGATATAAAGTTTCCAGGAGACTGTCAGACTCTTCCTGAGGGTTTCTGGTCAGCTGTGGACGTGTGGATAAAGAAACCTCACGTTGTCAACAAGCGTCTCTGCGGGGTGAAGGAGACTGAGAGTAAAGATGTGGACAGAGAGGCTGTGCAGCTCCTGCTGGGTGATGTTAAAGTCACTCAGGATGTGTTGTCCTTCATGACAAGCAGGGTGTCACCGGCACAGACACACCAACAGGACAACCTGTGGTCCTCTAGTGTCAGGACATTTATTCCTAAAGTAAACAGTTATGGGACAAACCTGCAGAAGGAGGTGATACTCAAAGGTAAGAGTGGAGCAGAATGAAAGGCTTCACTAAGCTCTGTTCTCCTATAATATGGTTTTTAAATGTCTTTGTGTGTTACAGACTTTGGCAGACAGCAGGTGACCTTTGTTCCATTTGAAGAGGACGCAGGAGGACAGGTGTCTCTAAAGAGGGGCAACATTTATCAGCTGCAACTCCTCCATCAGGACAGTGAGGGATGGTGAGTGGCTGAATGAGCATCACCCAATAAGACAGATTTTATGAGTCTGGAAAAAAAAGACTGCATAAATAATCCGAATACCTTATTTTTTGATGAGAATAGCTTTTTTTCATGGGTTTTATTTGTTGATTTTTTTCCCACTTTATTTATTAGTTTCCACATTGAAGAAAACTGTCCTTAGATCCTCGTACCGCAAGCCTTATCAGTTCTGAATACCAAAAATTGCTGTAAGATTTGGATCAATTTCTCTTCCAAGTATTTTGGGAATGGCTTCAAAAATGGAATTTGTTTTTTTTTTAAATGCACAAATTGAGAGAGGATGGCAGAAGAAATACCCGCACACTAATTCAACTGAGCTGGACAGCTACAAAAAAGGTTCACAGGCTGAGATCAATGCCAAAAAATGTAAATTTATTCAGAACATATGTGCACAAAAAGTCAGCCATGTTGTTAATAAAACAGGTATTGCATACATACCCATGCAGAGTTGGCTGCCTGGCAACGGGCAAAGACGCAAAGCAAGTTAGCAGCATGTAGGCCAGATATAACAGCAGCAGTGTTTCGGTGAGCAGTGACTGTGTTGATTAGAAATGTTCACATGTCTGATTGTCCAAAAACCAGGTCTGAGCCTGTGTTTGAAGGCGTCATACTGTGCTTTAGTGGCACGTTTCCTAACAAACTGTCATTAAAATTCTCTCAGGAAGCTACAGTATATACAGAATTCAGCTGCTTGTCTTCTCACACACTCTCGCACTCATGACCACATCACCCCCGTCCTCCATGACCTCCACTGGCTCCCCATCCGCACTCTCAGGTCTGCTGATGACATCAGACGCTCCCCCTCACTCTCCACCTTCAAGAAATCCCTCAAAACACACCTCTTCAAAACTGCCTACAACCTCTTAATATCTGTGTTTTTCTTCTCCGCCTCTGCATTTCTTGTTCTCTGCAAAGCATCTTTGAGTAAATCCAGTGTGTTATTTTTATTAAACCAGTTGACACACAGCAGCCCCGGAGTTTACAGACAATAAAAAAGCTAGTATTATTATACAAGTGTTATAGAACAACAGTACAAGTTATACAAAAGTACAAATCTAGATGACTCTGCCTCCATCTGCAGGGCCTTGGAGCTGCACGTGTTGGCTTCAGATGCGTGGTTCTCTGATGGCGTTGCGTACCCAAAGCTGCCCTGGCTGTCCAGTGACCTGCTGCCTAAACTGGTGCGCTGGGCCACTGAGTGCAAGAGCAGTGAGTTCAGGAGCACCTTGTCCCTGCTGCCGGTGGAGAAGTACAGTGTCATGTACCAGCAGCTGAAGGAGAAGTACAAGGCCATGGTCAAGGTGAAGGCAGCTCAGCTGTTTTGTATGTAAACTGTAATGCTGTTAATAATTGTTGATCTTTATCACTGAGTATGTTTTCCTCACGCTCTGTAGGTTTGGCCTGAGGTTACAGATCCTGAGAAGTTTGTCTACGAGGATGTTGCCATTGCTACGTATCTGCTTGTGAGTTCAAACGCGGTTGTTAATGTCGTTTTAATATCAGAATCATTGATTGATCAGTTAATTGGATATCTGAGCTGAAAAATTCATGCGCCATATTCCTTTTTGCACTCACTTCAAATGTGTATCACAGCTTCTAATTTACGAACATGTCCATAGTGTGTAGGTGAAGCTAATTTCTATCTGTCACATGTTGTCTGGTCACACAGCCAAAGCTGGGTCAATCAATTCGAGTGTGAAAAATGGCTCTGTCCCAGCAAATCAATGCATCTGTCATGCCAGAGGCAGGTGAAAGGGTGTCAGCAGCAGCTGCAGGTGTCACACTGCAGGTGATTGAAAGCTGTGGTGAACACACAGTAGCTCTGAGTGTCTCTTACTGTGCTGCAGGTGCTGTGGGCCGAGGAGAGAGCAGAGAAAGGTCTGAGTGCCAGACAGTCCTTTGTGGACCTGGGCTGTGGAAACGGCCTCCTGGTTCACATACTGGCCAATGAAGGGGTGAGTTAGGTGTTGGCTGACTGTGATAAACTAAAAGTATGTTAGTGCCTGGTTAAAATTTAACTGGAAGCCCAGAAAAGCCACAGAAAACAACCATGATGTGATATATCTGACGCAAATAGGTGGTTTCTGACCTGATAACCTCATAACAGTGGATGTATTGGCCTAGTTTTGTGTGAACTAAATGCACTTCCACATCTGACCCGCAGTTAAAACTTTTCAGTTTCAAGACACTCAAGGTCACCTTACAGGCAAAGATACAGAAAATAACAGCAGATTAAAAAAGCCAATGAGATAAGGAATAAAGTCATATAAAAAATAGATAATAAAAATATGATTAATAACATTACAACAAATAAATATTCAGCAAAACAGAGGAGTGGAGAAGTGATGTGGAGGAAGGGCAGCCCTGCAACTTTGGGGATAATGTTCAGCTTCGTCTTGTTATTTATTTATTTATTTTTAATCGCACATTATTTTATGTTGATGTATTTGCACTTTATTTTACCACCGTACTTAATTCTGCCTCTGTGCCTCCTATAGCATTTGATCCCTTTTTGATCTCAGGGTATTGTGCACGATTGTTAAATTCAGAAAAATGAGCCGTAAATGTAGATGTTGATTTTACGTGGAATCCGACTTCGCAATGAAAGATATTAAAATGAACAAATAATGGAAAAAAAAAACTTAAAAAATAATTGCATGGTGAAATTATGAGAAATAATATGAAGTTTATTGTGAGAAAATTCCTCATTATTTTAATAATTATTTGAGTTATGTAGTCAATATTTGAGATAAGCAAGTCAGTTTGAGAAACTCATGATTTTGAGATATCTAGATATTATTTGAGACTCTAAGTCATTATTTTGTCAAAGTTTTTTATTATCTTTAGATACTAAGTCATAATTTGAAATCCAAAGTCATGATTTTGAACTACTAACTGATTATTTCAAGATGTGTAAGTCCTTATTTTGAGAAGCTTGTCGGAAATGAGCTTCCATAGCAGTGCAATCACTCAACTAAACCAAAAAAAAGGCATATAAATTACAACATGAATAATTTGATTACCAAATATTTGAACTGAACTGAACAATATTTAATGATCTATAATATACGATAAGAACAAGCAGCAGATCCTCCATTGTGAAGCTGGAATCAGCACATATAAAATGACTGAAACAGCTAATCGAATGTTCAGATAGTTGCTGATTTACTTTCTTTTGATCAATTAATCAATCAGTGGGATTATTGTTGCTTGTTTGCCATCTGGATAAACAGGAGGGCGATCCAGGCACTCCAAAATCTAAGACAAAATAAATCAACATGAAAAGAAACATTAAAAAGCCTTTATGTAGTGGCTAAATCATGAAGTTGGCATGTTGGCTTTTTATGATTTAGCCACAGCAATAAAGGCTTTTTAATGTTTCCTTCCTTGCTGATATATTTGTTCTTATATTTCAGAGTGCCTTCCTGTTTATGCTGTTGTTGGAGCACCCGACACATTTTTGATCTGTGTTAACAGAGCGACCAGTCATCTCTCGTCCTCGCGGTGGACCATCTGTCTGACTGACTCACACTGCCGTCCCAGAGCCACACTACAAGCCTAATTGGCAAAAGAAGCACTCTAATAAGATGCATTCACCAGAAAGTTGTTTTAATCAGAAGGAATAACAGATTTTTAACCTCTATTAAGTCCGTCTTGTAAAAACACGCCTCCTCAAAGAAGAGGTGTTTCAATTAGCTGAGTCCTCACCGGCAGCTTCATCACTGACACAGGCCATGTCCCTGAATAGAAAACATCCACGGCACCGTGTCGCCGTAACGTCCAATCACAAACTGGGACAGGTGTTGAAATTAGACATCGTGGTTGTTGATAGTCAGAGATTAGCAGCTGACCGTCACGCCGTCTTGTGTTGCAGCATCCTGGAAAGGGCATCGATGTTCGGAAGAGGAAGATCTGGGACATGTACGGCCCCCAGACTGTACTAGAGGTGAGCGAGCCCAGCGTGGAGAAGGTGGATTTATGGTCGCCATATTCAGGTTTTTAATTAGTGTTATTATCTTTTCACGTATCACACGCTGTAGGTGTATTTTCAGCTGGCGGCGCCCCCTCACTGCTGCTGCTGCTTTGTGCTTTGGCTCCAACTGTTGATTCCTCTGTTAGTTTGAGACACATTTCAGAACATCAGAAAGTCTCTTGAACTAAAGCACAAAACATAAATCTAACGTTAAAGTCCATTTAGTGTCTGTTCTGGAGCTTTTGATTAAATCACATGATCCTCATCACCACATGATGTTTGCCTGTTTGTCACACGTCCAAGTTGAGTTTTTAACTTCATAGTAATGGAGCAAACATCATGTGCTGATGAAGATCATGTGACACAATAGAAAGCTCCAGAACAGCTACAAGTGGACCTGGAAGTGAGATTCGTTGCACTACATGCCCAATATGTTTACTATCGCTCAACATACTTTTGTGTGAATAAACAGCTTATCTTTTCCGACCCACTGAGCTGTTATTACCGTATCACTTCCTGAGAGTCTCCAAGGAAACTATAAAAGAATAAAAGGACGTGACATTAGTGACAGCGTTTGAATTTAGCATTTAACTTTGTAGCCACTTCTATTGACGTTACTGGGGCGGGCAAGTCTCACTATAACACATCATATCTGTGCTGTTTGACCTTTGACTGGAAAATGCTTCCACCAGATTTAAAGACACACGTTACGTGATTTTGACGTTTTTTTACCTAAATATGCACGTGTGTTTTCTTTGGTATTGGTCTCCGAACAGATCATAGCTCTGACAGTCATTATGAGAGAAGACTGGGATCGGCACCACACTCTGGCTCCAGTGCAAAATTCGAGCAGTGTCAGAGATGTCATGTCCTTTCCTTTCTTTGTCATAGTTTCCTTGAGAGTCTTGCAGTTGGAGGCATGTAACCATGGCAACTTAAATTTAAAGATATATCATTCTTTGCAAAGAGAAATCGTATATATTTACACTAATATTGAAGCTATATTGACGCCACCGAGCTGTCTTGGTCGCTGTTTGTTGTGAACCTTGTCGTCTACTGCATTGCATTATGGGATATTTATGTTGGTGTAGTGTCAAGTGTTTGCATACTATGATATGTAAGTGGAAATAGTTTGTATTTTATGTGCTATTGGTTTCATACTAAGGTTCTGGACATGCTAAAAAAATATTTCACGTACTGTTTTTGCGTACTATATAGTATGTTAGTACAGAATTTCAGCCATTGTTTTTTATAGGCCAGTATTTCAATTTTTGAAACTTGTTTACTTTCCTCAGTTGTTTGTCTTTTAATAACACTCAAAATACTTTGAAAATGTTAAAATTTTTGTACCAAACTTTGGCTGGTGAAATTGAAATTATTTGTGCTGGTCTTTGATGATGTCACAGAAGTCTGTTTATTGATGAGTTAATCCAAAGCAAATCGATCCACAACAATTTTGATGATCTATGAACAGCTTTATATGAAGATAAATACTTCTCAAATGTGAAGACTTCCTGATTTTGGTGGTCTTATATGATACTTAATATCTTTGGGTTCAGAGCTGTTGTTCGGTCAAAACAACCATTTCCAAAACAGCACTTGGGCACTGGGAGCATTTTTTCCCTATTTTTTGACACTTATAGACCAAACAATTAATTGATTAATGGACCATGTATTTGTCAGAATAATCAGTGATGAAAATAAATCGTCAGTCGTTGTCCTGGAATGAACCTTTAACTGTAAATTATTTGTCAAAGTCCATTTAAAAAAATGCATAATTCAAAAATCAGAACGAAAATGTGTCTTTTTTTATTATTTAATGGTAATAAAACAGGAAGGAACAGGAACAGGCAGTGTTACACTTACGATTGCTGCGAGCTACAAAAAGAAAACACTCCCTGTGCACAGGGGGAACAACAACTCCTTGTAAACATACACACATTTGCAGGGAAACCTGCCCCAGAAACACAGCGCTCTCCTGTCCGCCTCCTGGACTCAGTCAGTCATTTGACAACAAGCTGCTGACTGCTTCCATTTCAGGTCATCTATTATTGACTGATTTTTTGGGAGCGGATGTGGCAGACCGATCCTTCAGGGCCCCCAGGGGTGCTGTACTCAGTCCCAAATCTTCATTTGGAGGCTCGCTCTAAACCTGACAGGCCTCAGTGCTCTTAACCTACATCATTTGTGATGTTGGCGATGGACCTGAGCCGAATATGAAATGTTTTATAGAAATTCTGGATTATGTTTGATCATCTAAGTGTCAGTGTTTTTTCAAGAAAGTGGTTAAATCCACACAACCAACCAGGCCACAGACTAAATGAGTTCTCATAAATTTCACATTGACAGGTGTTATTTGATATATTAAAAGTTTGAGAGGGGAATAGGTTTTCCCTTTTCTAGTTAATTTCCATAAAGTGAATTAGAATCAAATCCCACTGGCATGCATCTTCCCCGCTCTAAGGAGCTCTTGTGCTTTTCGGGTCTTTGCTATTTCAGGAAAAGGCAATTACTCCCAGCGAGAGCTTCTTATTCCCGGGTACGGACTGGCTGATTGGGAACCACTCGGACGAGCTCACACCGTGGATCCCCGTTATAGCTGCCAGGCGAGTCATCAGCAGACACAATCTCACTCAGCAGCTCAAGTGCCAGCTGATCTTTCCAATTTGGAATAGCATTATGTGCAGAAGGAGGATGTGTGAATATGTGTGTGTGTGTTAGTTCCTGTGTCAGTTTGTGTTTCCCAAGGCGACCACCTGATGGTGATGTTGAGCCTCAGTCTGAGATATCTGCTTTTCTCTAATGTGTCTTCAGATGATAATCTCTTTAATGGATTATTTCCTGTTTGTCGTACAGATTCAGAATCTTAAAAACAAGTCAAAAGATTTATAACCTTAATTTTCTTTGGCACTGGTTAAGAATCTGTGTTTTCATCTCACTGACTGCAGGTCATCGTACTCCTGCCGGTATTTCGTCCTCCCCTGCTGTTTCTTTGACTTCTATGCAAAGTATCAGAGACGCCAGTGTAAGAAGTCTCAGTATAAAGAATACATCGACTTCATCACGGAGGTCAGCCAAGTCAGCGGCTTCAACACTGAGGAGGACTGCCTGAGGATACCGTCCACCAAACGGGTAGGTCCCAGTCAGAGCTGCAGCCAAAAGCTGATGTTGTTGACTTCCTGTGTTTTGCACAATCCTTAAACAGCTGTCATATTATGTAACTGACATCTTTTTAAATATTTTTTTTTAAAAGCTATACTCCACAACAAGTTACAAAGTCCAATTAAAGGTGCAGTTAGCAGTTCTGAACAAATACACTTTTTGTCAAACTCAGCAAATATCTCCTCACAGTCTGCCAGCTGTCTGTTCTGTTTAATATGATATTCATACGCAGCTCTGGCTCTAATATGGGAAGCAACAAAATGGCTCGGACAGAGCCTCATAACACTATTCCAGCCAATCAACAACAGTGCTCCACCTAGTCCCACTGTGCTGTGACTGACTAGTACCAGCCCTAACCATGACGTCTTTGCTCTAACCCTAATTGCTTCTGACTTCAACCCTACAACTGGAGGACACACCAGGCCAATGGTCGGCTGTCAGTCAATGTTGGGCCATTGGTGAGTGTCTCTGGCACTGGTTTTTGTGGTGTGTCCTGCACTGTTGGCACTAGTTGGCCCTTGTTGGCCCTTGTCACCCAATGGACAGTTGTTTCCTCTTATGCAGGTGCAGAATGGACGTGCTAGTTGGCTGTTGGCTGTCGTCTTTGTGGTGTGTTTAAGTGCAATTGTCGCCACTAGTTCTTTGACGTTGGCTTGTTGTGTTTGAGCCTTATCATAAGGGCAGTCTGCCTAAAAGACAAAATAAATGTGATGGTTAGACCTTTCTGAAAAGAAAAGTCCAAACACCACATAATCAAGGTTTCAGTTACTGTAGCATTCATTGTATCTGTAATATTTTAGGACAGCAGTAACAGAAATGATGTATCTAATCTGTTGATGTATACATGTTCATAGTCGCGTAACATTTCACAGCGTTGACAGTGTGTAAAAACACTACATAGTGAATCAGTAGATGGTAAAAAGTTAAGGCAGTAAGCTGGTTTCTTGATCAGCTCATGCACATGTACCTCACACCTGTGAAGTCACAGGTGTTACTCTGACTTTTGTTGCATGCCATCTCTTTTTTGTCTGATCTTTCCCGTCTTTCTGTGACTTCCCAATGAAGCAGAGAACATGAACATATTTTCTTCCAAAAAACAGATCATTAGAATTCTCTCAAAAATGATCATAAACAGTATTCCTGCTCATCAAACATGCACAGCTGTGCGTCCCGCCTTTTGTCCACCTGAGGCTCATTTAGTATAGACAGACAGAAATAAATCAAGTCCTTATTGTCCCCAATGGGATGTTTCTTTCACAGCTGGCAGACATTAATTGCTTCAGTGCACATGGACACATAATAAGAACAAGCAAGTATTTATTGGACTTTAAATGTACAGCGATCAGTCATAATCACTTTGTACACAGAAGCAACAGCCACCCAAACATCACTATGTATATCCAAAATAATTAGTGTTGGCATAGCGCTGTTTGTTTTGTCCACAGTAACACACATATTGAGGATTTGTATTCCTCCTTTTGAGTTTCTGTTATACACTTTTGAGCCGCAGCACCCATGGGAGTCGTCCTGACATTCAGCTCCTTTTTTTCCTGCAGGTGTGTCTGGTGGGAAAATCAAGAAACTACCAGCTATCTGACGAGGCTGAGGCAGAGCAGCGAAGAGCTCATTACATCCAGAGCCGCCAGACTGCCCCTGGGGCCGCAGTTCAAAGGTTGAACATCAGAAATGATGATGATTGTTGCCATGGGAACAAAGACACTGACAGGACCCCCGATGGCAGCTGGGGAGCGGGGTTCCAACCCAGAGACAGGGTTGAAACGGTTCGAAACTGCGCCGCTCTCCCCCGGGACTTTGTTGACGGCGTTGTCCTGCGGGTCGCCAATGTTCTTCTAGGATTGACTGGTGATGACGGGACCTCCAGTGACTGGAATCGAGGAGGTAAACCGCAACAAAACATCCGAGATAAACAAACAAATCACACAAGTCTCCCTGGACGTGAGCTGCTACTGTAGAGATGAAGAGGTTCTGATTAAATCTAAAGTAGGACGCATTATCTGTGAAGCCAAGTGTTGTTGTTGTGCACTTTGGGGATTTCTGAATTCATTACTTTGTAATATCTGTTGCAGGGCAGATATATGTATACAGTATATACTGTATATGTTCTCCAAATGAACAGAGAAGTATCTGTAGAAGCAGTGAAGTTTGAAAGGTCAAAGATTTCAGGCTCGCTGGCAAACAAAATGAATACCAAGATTGTCATGTTTCATTTGTAACTTTTTAGGCTGATTATTTTCACTTTAAGAACCAACATAATACTTATATTAAATAATTAAATGCATCTCTGTTTTGCTAGGTGTCTGTTTTACAATTCACAATTTATCCCGTTAGGTGTGATGAAGTTGAAGTGGTGAGAGCTGACATGGTAGCTGCTGATATCTGCTAAGCTAGCTATGTTAGCTTTAGCTTGTTTGTTTTCGCTTCTTTATTAGCGAAGTTAGCCTTTGTCTCATTTAGTTATGTGGAATTACTATTATTACGCAATTACCAAGATTTCAGTTGATCAAAACTGATACATTTTATAGGTAGGTAGGCAAATATCAGTAAGTTTAGCTCTAGCTTTAGCTTTCGCTAAGGCTAACTGTGGCTTTCTCATCGTTAGCTCAGTTTTGTAGCCGCTACAAATTTAAAAAGCTGTATGTTTTTATACATTTTGTGGCATAATATTTTTTATGTTGCAGCACATATGTCAAAAACATAGATAGATAGATAGATAGACAGATAGACAGATAGATAACTAGCTTTATTGTCCACCTAAGTGGAAATTTGTATTTGGCTTCTGTCAAAAACATAAGGATACAGACACATAACACAAGAGAGCACATACACCGTACATCGACATTTGGACAAATTACTCAAGATAAACAACAAAGATCCATGACTTGGAGGAACCTACAGGAATGTCCTGCTGTGTGGGATGGGGACGCCATCTTTGAGATCTGCGCTCTGTTATCTCTGTTACCAGAGTGTATGCACTCAGTCCATAAATGAGATCACAGTGATGAGGTATGTGAGCAGAAGTAGTACATCAGATCTGTAATCCAGCCCTGCAAGCTCATATGGGTCTATGTTGTTTAACCTGTGTAGTTTGTCCAAATACCATTGCTTGACCATCATAGCAGGCACAGGTGTCAATATGAAAGACCACAATATGGCTTCCACGTCCAAAAATGCACACAGCGTGACGTCAACATCATATTCTCTGTAGACGTAACCTGGACACGCTCTTAACAACACGGATGAATCATTTCTCACATTTCTCGTCACAGCCTTAAAATATATTTCCAAGCGCCTCGTGGCAGGTCGGCAGCCTCTGCAGCCTGAGCCTCTCGTCTGATCCCCACCTCCATCATCCTATCCAACCCCCCACTTTCCTCGTCAACACCCTGTCCCCCTCTTGGCACCAGTCGGCAGGGCCTCGTGACACACAGCGATGCCACTTTGAACTCCTGTATCTCACTCTCTGCCAGCCACTTCCTGCACCGCACGATACAGAGTATGCCACACGCGCCGCGTCACACACATATGCACACCGCCGACGCATCACCTTTGTCAACGCCTCTGCACCACCGCTCCCACACACACACACACACACACACAGTATGAATGAGATAAGGAGATGAGGACTGCTAAGATTAAACCACAAAATTCTCTGTCATGATATCAGTGCTGAAATTACCAGTAGAAAATATGAGGGAGAGTGAGTGAAGGGAGTCTGTAACCCTGTATAGAGATGACTGGATGAATAATGCACCACTGTCTATGATTTATGCATGAGTATGCATTTGTATTGAGGTATTCCTACCAGTAATCTGCTGTGTAAGAACAAAGGGTAAATTCAGGGTGAGCCAGCCTATATTGAAAAGATCCAGAGTCACTGAAAGGGCTTTGAGATTCAGTTATTGCATCGTCAAAGAGTATGAGTATATTTAATCTATTCATTTCTGATATTTGAAGTGATACTTCAGTAGAGGTGTGGTTATATAGCATCCTGGCTTTAGTGTAAATCCACAGATAGATAGATAGATAGATAGATAGATAGATAGACATCTGAGAGAGAGATTTTTCCTTTTTGTATCAATTGATCATCAAAAAATGTCAAGTATCAGATTTGGATTTATGTTATCTTTATTCAAATATTCTTTGTGCAGGTATTTCCTCATCAAAATCAGGAAACTTTTTAACTTCAGACTGCGTTTTATTGAGGAAACATTCAATATTTGAAAGCACGACATTTGTACCCTGAAGACAAAATACTGTCTCTCTCTCTGGTGTTTCGAATAGTTGACGTGTGAAATGTGCAAATGTGTGAAGCTGGCTACTGTAGCTTTACTAATTCATACATGCTGTTCTGCTGACTGGGCTCAGGTAGTTATGTAATCATGCTGAGAACAAAAGTCAGCACACAGCTGTACATCCAACATGCATTACACTCTGCAGCACCAAACCTCAAGTCAGTACAATGTGTTTTTTAGACTTTTTCTTTCCAAAGACAGGTGCAGTGAGTCAAAAAATCACTCAGTATCTCATGTAAATGTAAAGACACAGAAGCAGCTTGCATGAATCAGGAAAAAAATAAGCAATTTAAATATGTCCACTTGAGCTTTGGAAAATTGCAACTTGCATCTTTCACTTTTTCACAACATTTTAAAGAACACCATTTGATAGAATAATCATAACCACATATGAGGTAATGAAGATAGCAGTCCTACATAATGCTGTTTCTATGAGTGTTTTTGTTATTATGAGTGGGATGGTGCTATTTTGGCTTTTCACAAGATTTTACTTCACAAGAAAAGGGAAAGATATGAAAAAAGGTGTTTTTTGTTTTTGTTTTTTTTGTCGCAGAAACATGTTTTTTTTTCTCATCTTTCCCAACTTGTTAATCATCTTGTGACCCCTTTGAGTAATTCTGACTCACAGGCTAAGATAGTAAACTCTTTTTTTTTTTTTGTTTGTTTTTACATTTTTAGGTTTTGAGAGGCAATAATATTAAATCATGATGAAGTCTTTATTAAAGGAATACTTCACCTGCAAAATGACCTTTAATATATCAATTTAATTGTTGGAAATTGTTGTTTTTCTCGCATGCCTCCGGTTAACGAAGAATCCAAAAACGGCAAACATTGCAGATTAATTGAAGTAAACGGGGACCACGTTTAACAACAGCAAAACTATACCTAAACACCTGTTAACAAACTCTCACAAAACTCATCCAGTATAATCCAAGGTTTATTTACCCAGTCGTATGCTCAGTACTTCCCAAACACACATTTCATTCATTTCTAAAGTTTGCTGTTTTTGGATTCTTCGCCCACTGTTGGCATGTGGGAAAAACAAGACCTTCCTCATGACTGAAGATGACACGGCATGATCATTTTGTGGGTGAAGTGTTCCTTAAAATAAGTTAGACTGTAAAATAAATTACAAGAAATAAAAAAAAACAGCAAACCTGAGAGACTGGGGAAGAAGATTCAGAGCGTTGGGGCCAACAGCAAATGTGTGAACACTTGTTTGCGGTTGGAGCAGGGGATGGACAAAAAGGCCGAGATTTGATCGAGAGGATGTCATCATGTAATATGTGATATATTCCTTTAGATTACTCAAACTAAATAACATATTCTAAATACTTTGGATTACTTTCGGAGTACTTAAAAATCATCTTTGCCCAGGCCGTGCTTCTCCTCTGCCGGTGTCGCGTGGCGGGTGCACTGCACACACTTTTTTTAATCTGTTTATGGGAAACGCATGCCTAATATGAATTTTTCACCTCGTCCTTGCAGCAAGCGAGCGTTACTCTCTGTTCACACTGAAACTGTTAAATATGCACTTCTGTTATGTCACAAACAAACCACATAGGCCAGGCTGTGCACTCCACTGAAGGCATAACCTCTTAAAATGTGAGTGAGCACTTGCTGTCTTTTTACATTTGTAGTTTTTGAACAGAGAGCACACATTTTATATTATGATATTTACTGTAAATAACAGTATAGGTTGTTGATCTCCCTCCAGCCAGCTGCCACCTATTCAGGCTTGTGTAGTTATATAAGGAGGTCACTTGTAGATAACTCACTTCAGCTTTACAAATCAGCTGCTCCTCATTCATTGTGGCGATTTTACGCAAGCAACAGGACTGAATAGAAACATGGCGTTCGAGAAAAGTTAAGCACAAAAAGGCAGCACTGTGTCACGCTGCTGCCAGGTAAAGTACTGCCAGGTACATTTTATTATAAAAAAATGCGATCAAACTGATTCTCGCGCTGCATTCAGTTAGGACACGATGTTAAGGCGAATAAAACAAAAACAAATAAAGTAACTTCTTCCAGTAATCTGTTTTTAAAGACAGTGACTGTATTTGATGTACCACCAATTTAAACTGTTACTGTTATAGAACAAGTGTACTGTGGCACCGATGGTCAGCTGTAGCTAATAGCTAGCTGCTTCTCTGTAATGGTCCTTTCAACCGTTTGACTCAGCACTCTTAGCGCTGATTTTCTCCACTCAGCCTGATTCTGATTCAGGTTAAGCAGCAAAAACAATCATCAACAAAGAATCAATCACCGGTCATCTTTTGCACAGTGGATGTTCAGCTTTAAAAAAACAAAACAAATCCAACCGCGCGTGACGCGGAGCCATTAATAACCATCTCTGTTGGTCTTAGTCTGCTCTGTCAATACTGCCCTTCTCCCATTAATCCCCATTAACATTGTAGGCAGTAAAGGGCAGCTCTAAACGGCGTATTGATATTATATTAAGGCCTGGAGCTCCCTGGCGTCTGGGCTGTAGGACGGCAGTCTGCCCAGTTTCACACTCGGCAGCGCAGGACTGCGTTTTGGCTGTGCGAGTGTCTGTGAATGTGGGAGTGTGTTGCATATTTCAGGGATTAACTCAGCAATATGGCCGGCTAAGTTTAGGATGTATTTGGGTGGACAATATGTTTTAGAAAAAGTAGAGTTAGTGTAAAATTAAATATTAGCGCTTTATTTCTTTTCCCAAGTGAGCTTGGATCAGAGGCAAAGACAGTGAAATTCTCTCATATTCATTAAACTCAAAGCCAGCAGGGGCTGCCTGGAGCGCCTCCAGAGATTTTGTGTAAAAGTATGATGAAGATGGCATTATGATGTCTGCAGATTTAGGTCAAATATTGTTATGAAACGGCACAAAGGAGCATTGGAAATCCTGCAGTGTGTCCCTCTCCAATATGTCAGAGGACAGAGGAGAAAGACTGTCATTTGTACAAAGCAAAGGTCAATCCTGATTGAATTCTCCTCTGGGGGTAAAAGGGCAAAAGCAGAAATACAGAAAATATCATGAAAGGGAGCCCAAAGGCCGGGTGCTGCTTATTTATCTGCTTACTATTCGCTTAACTCGCAGCTTTATGCATTTTATTATCCACCTTTCTACTTTTTTTTTTGCTCTTTGGTATCTAAAATTATTGTCCCACTGGGGGAGTGACGGCAGTGACTCACGCTCTAAAAGGCTGGTGGGAGATCCAGCGGTGAAATGCATGCTGGTTGCTCTGACTGCTTGTTGGAGCAGCTTTAATTGAGCACACTTCACAGCGCAGGCTTACACTGCAAGACAGTGACTGAGGTGTTTTTATTCTCCCTCCCCTTCCTGTAAAATGTTCCGTATTTAGCGTTGATCACCTTTTCACTCCTGGAGCACTTTCACTGAGACGATGTCATAGCTCTGCCTCCCTCCAAACTACCGGTGACATCAACACAAGCTATTGGATGCTTCTTTTTTTTACTCTGCAGTGGTGGATAAAAATGATTTCAGTGCATGCCTGAAGCAGCGTGTTAATATATTGATGAATGTAACATCGATAAACCTCCTCCTGCTCCTTTGTCACACTCTGTTTGTTGCTCTTTCATCCCTTTCTTTTCCTCTCCTCCCTCCTCCTCAGGCAGCCTCTCTGTGAGCGAGGTCGCCGGGCTGTTGGAGCAGGAAACCCTGCAGCTCCTGAAGAAGGAGTGTGGAGGCCTTCAGACACTGCTCAAGAACAACCACCAAGTCTTCAGAGGTAGGTGGACCACATGCTTTATATACATTTTCACAGCTAGTCTACATAAAAGTATTTTCATATGTGTGGTTAAAGCCCCACTCCAGCCATTGCTACTTCCTCTTTTTCACTTAACGCTCTTTCTAAAACAGAAAATGGGGGTGTGGTTACTTTTTGGATGAAATCCATTACCATTGCAACCAGATAGCGGTTGTAGTTTAAGTGTCAAAGCGATAGCATGGATATTAGCATGGACCTCCACCCGCAAATGAACGGGGAGCTCTGGGCGTTGGCGGCACAGGGGCCAGCCAAACACCATTCATCTGCACACACTGCAACGACACAGTGCTGGTTAAAAATCGATGATGTTTCTCTTTACATAGCGTACTGTTGTCTGTAAATGTTAACTTACCCATGGATCCAAAAACTGAAGAAGCAATCACAGAACGAAAGCTCACTGTCTTTTTTTGCCTGTGACTCACACAACCCTACAACATATGTCAAAATACAAGGTAAGCTGATTAGCTCACGACTTTGACCTGCTACTTCTACTATCTTAAAACGACATTGTCCATTTTAGCAACAACCTTCTTTTTTAACACTGAGCACAAAATTAAGATATTTGAAATATATATATATAAATATTTGGCAAACAGTGTGACTCCAGTGTGAGCTCAGCAAAATACGAAATATTGCAAAATTGCCGGAATACACTGGAGTGGGGCTTTATCCCTTTGAAACCTGGAGCAGCGTCACTTTTTTTGCACTGCTTTCAGACGCCCCTCTCAAGTATTTAAACCCTGAACACATCAGTGCGATTTCTTTCAAAAAATATGTGAAAAAAGGCAATGAGTAACTTGGTAGGATATGTCCCACAAATTGCAAAACAATATATAATTTAATTCGAAAATTATTTAAAAAAAAAATTAGGGAAAAAAGAAAACAAAAGTTAGGGGAAAACTATATTTATAATTATTTTTATCACATTTTGAAATTATGTTAGAGAATTATTGTAATTTTTAAGCACACTTTCTTTGTCATTTCGTTATTTTTTTTTTTAAAAATAAACTTTTTTACTTTGCTTTCTTTTTTTTTTAAACTAATTTTCCTGTTTTTAATTATTTGGGTAATTTCTTCTTTCTTTGCTTGTTGCCTTCTTCCCATGTTTTTAAAAGAAATCAAACTTTGCTCAGGTTTCAAAGGGTTAAATGGGTACTAGGCTTTTTTTTTTTTGGCAAGCTTTGAGCCACATGTCATGGTCAGCAGATGGAGTGTTTCCTTCAACCTCCCTCTTCCCCTGTCATCTTCCTACTGCAGCAATACTTAAGGCCATATCTGGCCCACAATAGGGTGCCAGGTGGCCCACCGACCATTTTCTAATACACAGTATCTGATACACAATGGGATTTTTTCCGTCTTTGAATTTAAATAAGCTGCCAGAGTGCATACAGACCCATTAAAATAGAGCTTGTTTATCAAAAAAAGAACCAGACGAGGATCCCCCGCACCCACCTACAGAGATCTGGGCTAAGCAAATCCTAGAAACACCCCTGTGTACACCTGACCTGTGTAGGGCTGCTGCGGCTGGATATCCCTCTTACCAAAGATGAGTGAAGACACAAATGTAGAAAGGTTGAAATAGTGGCCCCCAGGCAAAGCACGTTGAGTATCCCTGCTCTACTGTCTCCCACTGCCCCACAGAAAAGTGAGATATTATCAAACACAGTTCTTCATATTTTGCACTGATGATTCAGCCTGTTTTTGTCTCTATAGTATGCAGAAAATAAACAGGTTGTTTCCTTCAGGATTCCCAAAATAAGTCCTCCACTTTGCTACTCTATGGAAACAGATTTATTTGTAACTTTTTTCATTCCTTCTTCAGTGGAAGGAGGCAGGGTGTACATACGAGACTGGCGGGACAGGAAGTCCTCCAGGGCGGATACCCAGAGGAAGCCAGTTGCCCCCGGTGCCCTGAAAACTCGCCCCTGCTGGTTCTATGACCACCACCCTCAGCGCTGCCCCCTGCAGGCTGAACACTGTGGCTTCGCCCATGGACCTGACGACCTCCGACCCTCGACCAGGCCTCTGAAGAAGATGAAAAACAGTGCCTTTTGATTGGCTCATTCCTCCTGAACACTCATTTATTTAGTAGATTTTTAAATTGAGGAACTACTTTTCTAATTAACAGCATTCACTCTGTCTGTTGAACCTCCTGGAAAAGTCTCGACATCCAGACCTGCAGCCACAGACAGGAAGAAGCTCAGGCCAAAGCTGTGTGAGTTTTATTAATGCCATGTTTCATCATTTCTGGGAAATGAGGTTTTGAAATTTAACAGTGTCCTCTGTCTTCTGTGTGAGGCTGCCAGAGTGTGATGCTTCCTGGTGCAGCTTTGGGTTTCACAGTTGGAGTCCGCCTACTCCTCTGGGTTCGTCTGCTGTAATTTAACTTCAAGGGATTCTTTGTGTCTTTTCATTTGTTTAAGAGGTGGACTTTTGTTAAGCTCAGAGAATTGTACACTTACTGTGTATTAAAGAGAATGTCAAGCTCCATCTTATTATTTATTTAAAGATGATCAAATCTATCGTGGATTTCGTTTTTGTCGAGCACTTAACTTTTCCCTCCACTGCAGCAAAACTTTAAAAGCTTCCATATACTTCACTTAGACACGGGATTCACCTCAGACAGGTACTTTGAGGTTCACAGGCAGGGCGGTGGATAAAGACCGGGCAGCGTTTGAACAAAGTAAATGTTAGCAGTATGAATTATTTGTTGGCAGGAGTTGAGGGGTGAGCTGCATGTCGTCCCCTCTGGACGGGGGCTCACTGCTGTGTCTCTCTAACGCAGTGTGCCATCACCCTGTGGCTCAAATGTCAAAAACAGTAAGGCCCACTCAGGGACTGCAGCGGGGTGATGGGAAGCATCTCCTCGGGGTTTGTTTGTTTTTGTGAGCAACAACAATCAGACCATTGATGCAATAGAGCAGACTGTTTAAATCTATTGGATTTTGCAGTCCCATACAGATGGAAAATGTGAAGTGACAAAGACGACTGAATAATGTTAGCGTCTTTTTTTATTATCACGGACCTGTCTCACAGGTAGTTTAACAGGGTGCTGTGTGCACTTTTCTGACATTAAATTATGGGATGTTTTGACTTATTATCTTATACTAAGTATCTCATAATTTGACTAAAAGGAATACTTAACTGATTTTCAACCAGCTTTATGTCACAACAGTGTGGTTAGTGTGTGTAATGAATATGGTAAACTTCCCTCCATCTTACCAGCACTCAGATCCATGCTTATCTCTTAGCTCAAGTCCAACGGATGACGCGGTTTATCTGGCAAAGATTCTGGCATTGCTTACGCCTCACCTAAAATGTTTTAGAAACATGTTTTGGCCTACTGTTTAACCCTTTAAAACTTGTGAAAATTGTCTTGAATTCTGTGAAAAACATGGAAAGTAGTCAACGTGCAACTTGAGAAGACGTTATTAAAAAGTACAGGAAAATTACCTAAAAATACCAACAAAAAAAGCAAAGAAATACAAGAAAATTGCCTGAAAATTGGCAAAAAACCCCAGAAAAAAAACAAAACAACAACCCTAAAACTTGGCAAAAAAAAAAATAGTAAAAAGTACAAGACAATTATCAGAAAATTAGCAAAAAAAAAAGAGCCACAAGAAAATTACCTGAAAATTGGCGCACAAAAAAGTACAAAAAATACCTGAAAAGTGAAAAAAAAAAAATAGTAAAAAGTACAAGAAAATTTGCAAAATTTTCTGGACATTTTCCCTAGCTTATTTTTGATTATTGTTGTCAGTATGTTGTCATGTTTTTGTGGAAAAGCTGATTTGCCAAGGATTCAAAGGTTTAAATACCCAAGAAAAGTGATGCTGATCCAAGTTTGAAAGGGTTAATTGTAATTCAAGATCATTTGCTACCAGCTGGCTGTTATATCGTTTCCTGTGTCAAAATGGGCAAGCTCGCATTATGTCACCCACTGGTGGGAGTGTTAATTGATCCGATACGGCGCAGTGCATTCTGGTAGTTGTAGGTTTTCCTGTCTCTTGAGCAAAAGCAAGTGACACAGTAACTTTTGTGTTTTCTCTGGTCATGTAGCACCAGTGTCAAAGGTATTTGCATCTTTCTGCAGCATAGATAGCCCAGTTTTTTCATCAGAATTTTACTGAGTGTATTATATTTTTTATTTACTATCATAATTTTGACTAGAAACACTTTGTTTTGACTTATTATGTTATACTTAGTATCTTACAATTTGATTCAGAAAGTCTAAATTTTGACTTATCTCGTAGCTGTAACTTACTATCTTATATTTTTTACTTAAAACATATATATTACAACACATAAATTTGGTATATTATCTTATACTTTTGACACAGTACCTCATCATTTTGATGAATTAAGACATAATTTTGACTTACTACCTCAGAATTGAAACTCTATATTTTGGTATCTTATAATTTTGACTTTAAAATATTGTTTATTGACTTATTATCTCACAAAATGACTAATTAACGAATAATTTTGGCAGATGTATTTTTTAATTAATGTCTATATTGTAGTATTTAAGAATTTTGACTTTGAATGTAATGATTTACAGTTATGATTCCCATTTACAGCTGACAGTTTAGTCATTTTGATTGATAAAGTCATTCGTTTGACTTAAAGTCCATAGTTATGACTCACAATCTCATAATTTTGTCTTTCACTTATAAAGTAAAAGTTCTGTCTGGTATCTTTGGTACCTCATAATTTAGTTGAACCTTTAAAAATTGGCTGCATCCATATTGAAAATCACTGTAAGAGCAGTGAGTCCTGTCTCAGGTTGTAGTTGTTTATCATGTGCACTGAATCCATTCCTGTGTTTTCCTGTTCAGAGGATAGAAGTCTATATCATGGTTGAAAGGAACGCTCTAGGGTCAGTTACATATTAGTAGACTGGATGTCCTCGTGTCACCTGCAGCTCATTGCCCGTGTCATTGAGTATTGATGCAGACGCACATGTATTACTCAGTCTGACCACAGCTTCAACACATGGAGAAGAAATAAGCTCCATAGAAAGTTAATAGTTTATCTTTCAGGACAATTTCCTGCTGATGAAAGGCCATTTAGACAGAAATGATGCTCCAGCTGTGATGGACATAAACTACAGTGCAGCTGAAAATGAGTGTTGTGGTTTGACAGGCAGCTCTCAGTCATAATGTGCACGGCTATGTTTGGGTTTTAATGACCTCCTCAAATCATTTCTCCCTCTCTCGACCTCCCCTCCACATGCCATTAAGCTTCCAGGAAGAAATCAATTCATGAAAATACTCCTGCCGCTCCAGGTCTGCAAAGATCATCCGGTGCAATCGACCTACTGCCCTACATTTAACTGCAGACGAGCGTGACGTGCCCGGGCAGCGGAGGTGTTCACCTGCATTATACCCAGCTCCACACACTTGCAGCCACTCTCGCCGTGACCTTGTGACCCAGGCCCTTTCTGACTGCTGTTCAATAAGCCATAATTATGACTGTTTATGTCCGCCTTGCACCGCTGCACTGGAGACCAAAGGACAGCAAGAGCAAGCAATATTACCCCTCACACCCCTCCATCACTCCATCCCTCCCCACACTGAGTGAGTCTCCCTCCCCTCTGCCCTGATGTAAACACTGCACAGCAGCTCTTCTGCTCACTCATCTGAAGAATGCATCGTTATGCCAAAAACAACTGATACAAACTAGAAAACACTTTTTATCTGCAAAACACATGGATAAAATTGTTTGTGTAACTGATGCAATAAGCCAAGTTTTGGTTATTTGCAACTCAATGACCAGAATAAATGGTGGCACTGTAAAGTCTGCAAACCACGGATATGTAACATTTGTACGTTATTAATTAGCATATATGCTACCAGTGCTGTAATTAATGAGCGGTGATGCTGTGGCACAAAACCACCTGGTTATGGTCAGGAGAAGATCATGTTACCTGCTTTTGGTGCCACAAACACAACTGGAATTGCAACTGATGTTTCGCTAAAAAACACCCACTTTTGGCAGGACTATAAAAGGTTTGTTGTTTGTTGGTCGCAAGCAGTGGTCTGCAGCTTGGCAGCAGCGTCCCATCTCACCTTTGAACGTTTATGCACCACGTGAATTTGTACAAATGTAAAAATCAATGATTTACAGAACGTACAATGCCAATTTTTTCTTCTGGTGACTGGGCTGTAATTGGCAGATAAGAATATGTGTCAACATTTACCCCAGAAGAAAAACCCACAGTTGCAAAATTACATCACTTTTAACTATCCCTAAAAATATATATAATGGTTTAAAAAAGAAAAACACACATTTACATAGTCAGTGGGCCCCACTGTTTATCCTTGCACTGCTATTGGATAGTAAATGTGTCGTAAGGTCCGGTCATCTGGCCATGAACTCACACAACCTGCAAACTTTTGTTTTACTGGACTGGATTTGTCGAGATTTAAGTAAGTAAAATGTCTTAAATATTTTTGTAGTGATTATTACAATGTCTAGAACATGAAGATATTTAGTTATTGTGGAACACATTTATCAAATTTGACATACAGCTTGTTATGTCTGTGTTGCAATTTTACATACCTGAGTCAGAATGGTAGTAAAAATAGCATGTGCACCTGACACATGTTCACATATGGGAAAAATACCAGTAGAAATATAATACAATTTCCCCAAAAACTTAGTAAAATGTGAAAAATTAAGAACCCTTTATTTTCTGCATCAGAGGCCTCCTACCACATCTGAAAGGTTAATTATTTTTCTCATTTAATATTTGGGCTTTACAGGGTTAAAACTGGGTTTCATTTGGTTGAAAAAGAAAGTTTGTTATGAAAGTTTGCATGAAGCTATTATTGTAATGACTATTTCAACATCTAGTTAGAACCTTTTACACACTGAATTATAGTCATTAAAACGCTTTTGAAACAATGATTATATGTAACCATGATGTGAAAAATGTCCCGCTTTAACCCAATTTAGTCCAACATCTTTTGAACAATCAAACTTTAACCAGTCAAATTATTTTCAGCAGCTGAATCATCAAAGTAAATGTAGTGATCTTAGGCTGTGATAGATACAATACATAGTCTGCAATATGTAAATCTGAGCTTTGAAATAGTAGTTTGACAAAACCAACTCAAGATTCAGCTGCTAGCTTTTTTTTGAAGGCCTTCAACCATATCACATGGTAGGATAGGGATTCTTAAGCAGTTTGGACCCCCTAAAGAAGTGCGCAGGATTGGGCAAACCATGGATGTTTTAGGAGGCCTGAATACAGTGTTGGAGGCTGGACCCTGTTCATTCCTATGAAAGTTGCTCGGTGATGCATGAAGCCACAGAAAAAAGAAGCTATATTTCTGCAGTACCTGGACAATCAGTGCTGCTTTTGCATCGTTCGCAATAGAGCAGGCGCATTACAGACTTCTGCCGACTGAGCCAAGAAGTTCTGGTTTAGTGCTCTGCTAACTTGAATGGGGATAAATGAAGGCCTTATTCAGTCAACCCGACACATGGAAGGTTCTTATAATAGTCCAGGGAGGGCTCCCACACCTTGCAGTATTTTTTAATAGAGCCCTGACTGTGATATCTCAGCTCTTCTAGCTTTAGGTGTGCCGTCCCCTTTCTGACCCAACGGGCACACAAAGGTGAAGCCCTGTCCTTCCACTTCACGAGAATTAGTCAGCAAGCCAGAAGGGACTCAAAAGCCATGGAGTTTGATTGGCTACTTGAAAGGGACAAGCCTCCAAACACTGCAGTTGCAAGGTTCAGTGGTGTATTACGACCGTACATGTGTAAGAGAGTTTCAAATATAGATGACCAAAATGGGGCAATCGAACGACAGGAGAAAAATGTGGCATAGGTTAGCGGGGGCAGCATGACACCTCTGACAGGTGGGGTCAACCTCAGAGTACAGTCTGGTAGGTCTGCTTCTGTAGAGTTGTCAACAGTGGAACAGTTTGAATTGGAGTATACCATGCCTCATACAAGCTGATGACTTATGTATTCTCTCAGGTCTTATCAGGTAACCTCATTCCCAATTCTTCTTCCCAAGCACCCTTCAGATCGTTAAGAGAGGGGCTAGAGATATTTTGAATAAGGCATAAAATGATTTAATCTTGCAGTTCTTCTACACTTTAAAAATGCTATCACACTGAATGGATTAAATCCTGATAATAAAATGAGTCAAGTCGTGGGGGTTGTGATGCACTAAAAAAAATATCCTCTGATTTACAGACACCTCTTACCCAATGTTCGTCTATGGGAAAAAGTCTGTTTGAGCCCAGTGGCATCACCACGGACTCTGGAGTTGTAATGCCACTACGAAAATTGGCTTCAAAGCCTGCCACACTTCCTGGTCCAAACCATGTAACTACAACTTCCGGGTCAGTCACATGGTGCCACTGGACCCAAATTACTTTTTTCCCATGAACTTACATTGGGAAAGAGACGCCTGTAAATCAGTGGATACCTTTTTTTTTGCACTATCGGGATTTGGTCCATTTGGTCTGATAACATTTTGAAAGTCTAGAGCAGCCAAGCAATTAAATCATTTTATCCCCTATTCATGACCCACCCTACTCTCCCTCTGATAGTTTAGGCAAGAGGAGTGAGATTGGCAAAGGTTAGGGTAAGAATGTCAGGCTAAGCCAATCAAGGCTTACCCTGGATAGGCAGAGACAGAGTAAGGCACAGTAGGGCAGGTCATGCCTTCGCTATCCTAGGAGGTGCAAATTTGCGAACTTCAAGTGGTTGGCTTGGCCAGCGAAAGTTAGCCACTTGGCTGGGCAAGTCTCTAGCGCACTTGCTCTGTGGGCCCAATGATGCAGAAGATCTGTGTAAATTTACACTCAGGAAGTTTAGCTTTTTTGGCTGCATGTGCCTCTGAGCTACTTTTATAGAAATGAACAAGGCCCTGCATCAAACACTGTATCCAGTTCTCTTCATACATTCTCGGTTGGGACCCCCTGAACAGGCGCCCAGAATAATGTAAGGGGTCACGAGGTGATTTAGCAGATAGGAAAACACAAGAAAAAACATTCCTGCAACACAAGTTCAGCTTATTTGTTCCTGACTTTTCCCAAATCTTTGCTGTTTCCTGTCCGAGAAGGGAATGTGATCATTTGGCTGAACTGCTCATATGTGATGAGGGGTCGTGATTAGGTAATGCTGGCATATAAAGGCTGAGAACCAGTAACTTAGGAGACAGTTGAACTCCACAACACAACATGAATTCCTCTGTGTGCAGTTTAATCGGTTTCCAGATATCAGGATCATGTTGCTGCTCCAGTGGAAAACTATTCAAACTATGTAAACAAACAGCTTCCTTTAAAAGTGGACGTGTCCAACACAATGTCTGACATGAAACAGAGGCTTTGGTTGTTTATTCTGCAGACAGTGTTTCACATGTAAGTGATTTCTCGCCATAACTAAAGAGGAAAATATTTTCTCTTCTTGGTTCCTACTGGTCCGTCCCCATGCAGAGTTTGAACGATGTCCATCAGTTCCTCAAATTTCCAGAAGAATAAATTAGAGATGGTGAAAGCAACAGAAAAGACAGAGGGGAACACATTAGCAGACTAAATTACTCCCCATGCCTGAAATCTAGGTCAGGGAGAAGTGGCTGCATCTCTGTGCCTGAGCCAACAACTTTCCCTGTGTTTCCTTCATGTTTTATTCAGCGTGGCACCATAGGGCCTGTGACGTACAGAAGTCTCTCTCAGCAAAGCGAGCTGCGTAGGACTTCCACGCTGACAGCTGTCACTGCGATGAAATCTTTTTGCTGTTGCTGCCTTACAATATCTTTGTCTTCTGTTTTATTTTGTTTGTGAGTTTTCTGTAGAGGGGGGTTGTTTCAGTAGGCTACAACAGTCATTTCACGTCCCACTTACTGTTCAGCTTGCTTCTTCAGGTTGCGGCCAACAGTAACGTACACATGGTGTATTTCTTTACGTAAAAACGATGGATGAAATGGTAGTACTTTGTCGATTTCCTACTTCTCTTAATCCTTCATTTAAATATCTGCATGTTTATGTATTTATTCTCCTTTATTTATTTTTTTCTCTTTGTCTGATGGAGCTACACGTTGGATGGAGCACCTTTAACTTATTGAATAATTACGCAGTTGCTTTTGGCTTGATGATGTGAGAAGTATTAATGTATCTAATACTCGTATGAACTTTTTCAAACTTTGTTCTTTCAAGTTGAAAAAACGCCCCTGGGGGGATTTTCCAACCACAGAAAAGTCCACAACACATCTTAAATCCTCTCCCACTTGATAAGTCGAGGATGATATTCGCATCCAGGCACTCGATCAATATCTCAGAGCTGACAAGCTGATGGTCACAGCAGATAAAACACATCCAGTCTTTATTGTGTACCTGTGACTCAGAGTGCTGTACTGCTCTTGCAGGACACTCCCCCCTCCATCGACCTTCATCATCACCTCAGACCTGGGTGACACTCCGAGATAAGGGTGTTAGGCTCTCCAGCTGTCATAACTGGTGCTCACTCATTGTGTCATTGCATGGACCGAGAGAGAAGAGTGAGACGAGGGGAGGGTTTGTTTGGAAATGTTTCCTTTTGACATTTCACCATTCAACACGCACTTCAAAAAGCTGGCAGTGGAGATGGAGCGTGGATGGTGCTTCTTCTCAACACAGAGCTGGAAATACACAATACACACATGGGTTGTGCCATGGCATCCACCCAACTCACTCACATTTACATGGAGTTAAAATTAGAACACAGTTTATGTGCTCCTGCGAGTCTAAAGCTGTCGTCTATTCGCTGATTTATCTCACTTATTAAACCTGCACTGAGAGATATATTTTGCAACAGATTCCTGGGGAACATAAAACCATAACTTTTACTCACACATTGATCCACAGCATCAAAATACACCCTTTTTGCTTGTTGAAACATCCACTCGGGAGCCAATCCGCTGAATTAATATTTGATGAGATGTTAATTTAATACTGTGTTCTGCACAAAATGCGATGCCTCACTGAGTGTGAATTCCCACTCTCCCTGTCCTTTCCTTTTCCTCCAGTGCTAATCAGATCAAAATATGGATTTCCTTTTTTCATGCACTATTCAAATTACCGCCTGTTGAAATCTCAGCAACGGTGGTGTCTGGGGACATGAAAACACTGAGTGAAGAGGTCACATGTTTACATGACAAATTTTCATAAGTAAAATGCTCCATGTGAACATGAATAATGAGAAACATGATTTCTGTTTCTGTGTTTTGGTGAATTTTTGTGACTTTCGAGTTTTGCAAATGGTTGTTTTTGTGAATTCCATTGTGTTTTGTGAACTGTTGTTTGTGTTTGGTAAATTGCTTTTATGTTTTTGCAATTTGCAAAACTGCAAATTGCAGTTGTGTTTTGTGATCTGCTTACAGTATGTGTTTTTGTGAGTTGCTTGTGTGTTTTGTGAATTGCTGTTGTGTTTAGTGAGCTGCTGTTGTGTTTTGTGAGCTGCTGTTGTGTTTTGTGAATTGCTGTTGTGTTTTGTGAGCTGCTGTTGTGTTTAGTGAGCTGCTGTTGTGTTTTGTGA
>NC_065522.1:18464493-18482289 GCF_006386435.1 Epinephelus moara
TTTTGTGAGTTGCTGTTGTGTTTTTGTGAGTTGCTGTTGTGGTTTTGTGAGCTGCTGTTGTGTTTTTGTGAGCTGCTGTTGTGTTTTGTAAGTTGCTGTTGTGTTTTTGTGAGTTGCTGTTGTGTTTTTGTGAGCTGCTGTTGTGTTTTGTAAGTTGCTGTTGTGTTTTTGTGAGTTGCTGTTGTGTTTTTGTGAGCTGCTGTTGTGTTTTTGTGAGTTGCTGTTGTGTTTTTGCAATTTGCTGTTGTAGGAGAATGAAAAAAAAGTCTACACAAAACAAAAAAAAGGATGTTAAGAACATGAAAAATGTAACACAAAAAAGTACAGATTTACTTAAGCTCTTGTACTTTTCTAAAGGTATTACAGAATTTTACTTTATTTAAATGTAAAAACATTTCCTATTGCATTGAATACCAAATTAGCGACAGTGATGAAATTGAATTAGTGTTGGAAATTTACAATTTAAAAGTTGTTAAAATGTTTTGTAGAAAAATAGACCCAGTTGTGAGAATCAGTTGACTCAAACACATTCTTCAAACTCTCCATACTATCAACTACGTCACACTTAATGACCAAAAAAGCAAATGATCTTTTGGTGAGGATGAATCACGCCTTGTCACACAATCACCTTTTCTAATCAATGGCATCAGCAGCTTACAGGGATGCACCGTGTTGTATTGCTGTCGTGGGAAACAAGCACATTCAATTTTGGTTTTATGATGCAATATTACACAATCTGTTTTGCTGTTAGTGTGACACCTCGCCTTCAGCTGATCATTATGTGAAGGACGTTACACTGCTGTGAGCATCCAGCTCCCATGAGCTAAATGACACGCCTTCGCTAAATTGCAACAGTGAAAAAAGAAAATGCATCTGTCCAACATGAGAGTGGCTCGGCAGCACTGATGTGAGGTGAAAATGGGGGTTACTATAGAGGCAGGAACTGGGAGGGGGTGTCGTTACCATGGGCGACGGGCCGAGGTGACCCAGATGGCACAAAAGCAGCTGAGCCTATTGGACCATTGAGCTTTTACACTTAGAAAAAGAAACTTACACTGCATTTCCCAGAAGTCTCTTGTCAAATCGTGGTCACACCCCTGATTAAACACATACTGGAAGTTAGTGTTGTGTGATGGATGGACATATTCCCGCATTTAAACTGTGCATGAAAAATATAAAAGCATCCCTGTTTACCTTTAATCAAACACAGCCTCTCCAAACACAGAGCTGTGTTAGCTGCATGTGTTTTTTCTGGAGCCAATAAGGAAAAGTTAAACAGTTCAACAGATGCATGTAGCTGCACAGGGAGGGTAAACAGTGTCAAAACACAGACGTGACTGCAGCTGTGCTGTTTGTTTAAGGAAAGATAACCGCTGGAGCCCACATTCGATATAGATTTGATTCACCTAAAAGTCCTATTTGTGCTGCAGCAGAATAAAATTAAAGTTTTACAAAGCAGTAATAACCTCACAAGCATTAGTTTGACAAGTTTGGAAATACATGTTTTCGTCCTCACTCTCATGTCTTTAAGTATGTTGCTGGAGCCAGGAGGCGATCAGCTCAGTCCCTGTCTACACATATATGGATGTTTTGGTGAGCAGATATTTCCTCGACATTTTGGCCTCTCATTCACATAAGAACAGTGTTTTAAGTCACTAAAGCAGTGATTTTTTTAACCCTTTGAAGCCTGGAGTGACATCACTTTTCTCATGCTGCTTTCAGATGCCTTTTGCAATTGTTTAAATATTTGAACATTGAGCAAAATGGTGCCATTTCTTTCAAAAACATGGGAAAAATGCAGTGAGTAACTTGGTAAGAAATGTCCCACAAACTGCAAAAAATTAATAGATTTATACAATTATTTCCAAATAGATTGTGAAAAAAGCTAAGGATATATTAACAATGATTATTATTAAATAATTAAAATTATATTACATTATTATTTTTTTAGCATTTGTTTGCGGGGCATTTTTTTTAATTACTTTTTTTTATACTAATTTTCTTGTTTTTAATTTTCTTTTTACTGATTTCTTGCAAATTTTTGGGGGGTCATTTCTTTTTCGTTGATCATTGTCTTCTTCCCATGTCCTTTTAAAGAAATCAAGCCAATTTGCGCATGCTTCAAAGCGTTAAAAACACCTTCTAAGGTGCAGATTTTTAAAAACTCATTACTGTTTATCAATGTGGACATGTCAAACGGAGCATTTGGGAAACAATGATGTTGTTGCCTGTTGTTGCTTTGTCTAATAAGCAACAACAACAACAATTGTGGACCCTCAGTTTTGTTACCACTGCTTGGTCTACTGACTACCTTACACAGAGGGCCTGTTCCAATACCCTCCCTTGGCCCTACCCCTTCATAACGAGGGGTAGTGGGGATGAAACTAGCCCTTCGGAGAGAGGGATTTCAGATGCTGACTTGCCAGCAAGGGGTAGACATCGCCATGGCTACTACCGAGCAAGAGACGGGGAAAATAATTCATACATAGCTAACGTTACCGTCGTCAGGTTGCTTGTTAGCTAGCTAGCTAGCTCGCACTATCTGGCATCTGTCATCTGTCCTGTTCTGCAAAATTGTCGGATTTTTCACATTACGATAACACGCCAGCTAATATAACTATGCTGCCTTGTAATGTTAGCTGGTTAGCTAGCTAGCTAGCTAGCAGAAATCCCCTGTCGTCTGTTGTTCATCAAACGAAGCATGATGAATACAGCAAATGTGATCGGTAGGATGAACTCAACCGGAGACTCCATTGTAGATGCCGGTTGGAAATGTAGATGGCTCACAGCTTCCTGTTTAAAATAGTTACGTATGCGTGAATGTAACCAAAGCAGTGACGTAGTGAGTGGTGTCCCAATTCCTAGGGAAAGAGTTCAACCCCTACCCTTCATTGCTTCATTTCCAGGGCCAAGGGGTAGTGGGCAATGGCTAGGGGTAGGGCCAAGGGCTAAGGGGTAGTGGACAAGGGTGGGTATTGGGATTGGGCCTTAATCTGTGTATTGCCGCACCACTTCACAGATAATTGGAGGCGACTGCTACGCCCAAAGTTTTTGCTCCACCTCAGCGTCTGCGCTTCAAAACCTGCCAGGCCCAGTCGAACCAGTAGATGGTGGGACACTTCCATAGTAAATGGTAAAATGGATGGACTTGCACTTGTATAGCGGTAGTGTTCCACTAGAAGCGCTTTTTACACTACAAACCACATTCACCCATTCACATACTGTACAGGTGGCCGAGGCTACTGTGCAGGATACATAGCTTTAACACAGTCACACACCCATGGAACAGCCATTGGGAGCAATGTGGGATACTTTGAGATGTAGACTGGAGGAACCAGGGATTGAACTGATGGTCAACCTCCCCATGAGAGTGGGATTGTTGTTGATGAGGAGTGGAAAACTTTTGAATGTCCAGAGCATCACTCATGTTTAAGTGAGCTCCTTCATTCTTATTTCAAAGGGTAATCAGTGGTGATGAGATCTCTGGTAGGTGTTTTGAAAAAGGTTACATTACCCCGTTCGTCGACGAAAGTTTGGGGTCCTTTTTGCGTTCTAGTGTGGATGGAGATATTTTGTAAAATGGAGGCTGTTTCCCAGAGCTTGTCTGATGGATAAACTTTAGTTTGTTGAGAAATAGTCCAACCACAAACTGTGATTTTTACTTTTTTGTTTGAGATTGGATTAAACAAATTAGATTAACTTGTTTTAGATGTGTTGGTAGGCGTATTTGTGGATAGAGCCAGGCCAGCTGTTTCCCAAAGCTTATCTAAGCTAACAGTTTCCTCTCTTACCCTTGCCAGAAAAGTGAATAAGCATTTCCCAAAACGTCACACTATTCCGTTGCATTTCATTCTATAGCTGTAAACCCTGCTGATGAATATACAAGTCTTATTGCTGTTACAGCTCAAGTTTCTTAGGTTATGTTTTTTTAAATTACATTCATTTTGTTTTACTTTGAAACTCATGTCTCCTCTCGTTTCAGATTGCGTCACTTCCTGTCCCTCTGTGTTTTCCCTCCCTTTTGATGACTTCACCTATGTCTGATTGTCGGCCCTGCCCTGATTAGCCTCACCTGTGTCTCGTTATCCTTCCCCTCACCACAGTATTTAGTGTGTCTTGTTTCTCTCAGTGCCAGTTTGTCTTAGCTCCTTGTGCGTCTATTGTTCCATACTTTTGTTTTCTTGTTTTTTAGATTTACCCTGTTGATTGACTCTGCCTCTGCCTCATCCCATATACATATACAACATGTAAGTTTCATATAAGGTATTCAATCTAGAGCATGTACTCCAATGATTAAAGATTTAACTGTCACATTATTGGTGGCATAAGGTTTTTATCTTGCTACTGTACAATTAAATCCGACTGGCTCATACTGACATATGTAGGCTGCACTTTATCTTTGTACTATGCAGAGCACTTACCCTCCACTGAAAAATATGGGCCTAAAATATTTAGTCCCGCAGTCTTTGAGAGCATTATGTGTCATAATCATGTTACTGTAAGAAACACGGCCATGTTATGATGTTAAACACGTGTGGCAGTGGCAATGACAAAATAATCAAATGCCAAAACACGCAAATAACAGATTTGAAGGACTTTGTGTTTGGACTTAACTACGATTGAATCCCTCCCCGCCTCATCTCTAATGAGATTCTCTAAATCTTTAACATAACACCAAACACCAAAAGCCACATATAGCAGAAGCTTCCATTATTTAAACCAGTCTGCATGTCCACAATCAAAAAACGGCATCCGCTTTAAAATGGCTCTCCTCAATCTAATCGCGCTTTGACAGGAATGTTTGTTAGCCTCTTCTTGGCTTTTAAAGACTCTCTCCGCCTCCCCAGAGAGGCTAAGAGTGGGCGACGGCGGCTGAAAATAGCCCTCGTCGAGAAAGGATGAATCAACGCTGCACCTTATGCTTAATTAAAGATTAACGAGAAATTGCTCGCTGGTGTGGAGGTTTCTCAAAGCCTCACTTTACTTCTCTGATTAGGGTTACGTAACACTTGTTAATACTGCATGGACTACGCTAAAAAAGTAATGACATCAGCCAGTGTGGCAGAATCAATCCTGCCACGACAGGCCGCAAAATTTTGAAGCTGTGGGTTGCCGATGCATTGATTAATTGGCTGCTCGCAGCTGCTAAATCACTTAAATCATACTAATTTGTGCAAAATGTATCTGAATTAATGATGAGCTCCCCATGAAAAGGTTCAAGCAGTGAGCCTCAATTTGTCTTCTCTCTGTATGAAGCACTGACAGATGGTTTTCGTGACTGATTCAGAGTGCTGAAGCCCTGCCCCTGCTGCACTGAATGGCCCCAGGAGCTCACTGGTTTATATGCTTTAAAGAAAATATAAATGACACTGTATTTATTTTAACTAATTTTCCATATTTTCAGAAAAGTAACAAAGGCCATAATGATATCTTTTCTTTTTGGACAGCCTCACACACTGACAAACCTTTTTCTGTTTTACAAAGTAAGCCAAACTTCTCAAAATGATTTATTTAGTCTTGGCACGTAGCTCTGCAATAACTTTCCCTAAATGAAACAACCCAAAACACAAAACTATTATTTAAATCAGAATAAATAAACAAGAGTATTCTATGCCAAACTTACTGTTTTTGTAATCTGCTGTTTCAAAACATTTCTCTGCAAAATGTTTTCCCAAAATATTGAAGTTAGATAACAGCTCGATTTAATTGTGTGGTGCTTTCAGGGCTGTTTTGTCTTTTGGGAGTCGCCGTCTTCTTTTCACAGCAAAATCTACTGTAAGACTTTAATCAGTGTTCTGTAAAGTCGTACTCAGACGGGAACCAGGCAAATATTAGATGTGGTGCAAAGTTTTCCTAACTTCCCTAAACTTCTACTATATAGAATATACATATATATTCAATTTAAAATAAACTAAAAAACATTTAAAAAACCCCAAACAACAATAACGACAAATCAATAAAAAAAAAACATCCAAAACAAACATTAAAACAACTAAAATGCAAGACCACGTATAAAACAAACAATGATCCTAAACAACAGCAACAACCAAAACAAACAACAAAGACCGAATGTATAATAACAAACAGAAAAACAACCAAAACACTCAACAACAAACAACCAAAACAGACACCAGCAACAACCAAAAAAACAACAACAAAACAAATAACCAACACAAACAACAGCAACAACCCAAAACAAACAACTACAAATGAGCAACAAACATAACATCAACATAAACAAACAACAAGAGACGTAACAGAAACCAAAATACACAACAAACAAAACATCCAAAACAAACAACTACAAAACAAACACACAGTTATTAACATAGCAACAACCAAAAAAACAGTAAATAACCAACACAAACAACAGCAATAACCCAAAACAAACAATTACAGCTGAGCAACAAACATAACAACCTTAACACACAACTACAAACAAACAACAGATATAACAGCAACCCAAACACACAACAAACATCCAAAACAAATAACAACAAACATAGCAACAACCAAAACACAACAACAAACAGATCAAACCAAAACAAACAACTACAAACTGACAACAACAATCATACCAACGACCTTAACACATTAAAACAACCAAAAGCAAACACCGGCAACAACCTAAAGAAACAACTATGACCAAACAACAACAAACATAGCAACATCTGAAACACAACAACAAACAAAACAAACAACTAACTCAAACAGCTCAAACCAAAACAAACAACTACAAATTAACAACAACAATCATACCAACGACCTTAACTCATGAAAACAACCAAAAGCAAACACCAGCCCAACCAAAACAAACAACCAAATATACAATGACAAATATAAAAACAACCAAAACACATGACAACAAACAAAACACACAACCAAACGACCAGTAAGAACCAAAACGCATGACTAAAATGAACAACAACAAATATACCAACAACCACAACGTGACAAAAACCAAAACAAACAACCCCCCCCCAAAAAAACAAGCAACAACCAAAAACCGACAACTAACAAAAAACACAAAACAAAATGAACACCCACAACAACTAAAACAAAAATCTACAAATGTACACCACAGGACAACAATCAAAACAACAACAACAACACAACAAACCAACAAGAAAAAACAATCCTTCTTTCATATCATCTTTTCAAGATGATTGATGGTTTTCTTCGCCTCAGCAGAAGGTGAAGGACGAACCTGTTATCCTGTGGTGATGCAGATCAGCAGGAACAACTCTGATGTTCTGAAATATTAATTAAATTTTACTGACTGTACTAAGAAATTATATCATCACCTCTTCACCCAGAGTGGACTAAATCACACTCTAATTTATGAACACAGCCAGTGGGAGTGGTTGTAGAGCAAGGAACCACACACACACACACACACACACACAACCACACGCACACACACACACACACACACACACACACACACACTTGGGAACCGCCTGGTACAAATACAGTCTTGTACTTCTGGCAGCTGAGCCGTGAAGCTCGCCCACTGGTGCCTTGACTGTAGTGTTTTTGGAAAAGGGAAGCAGACTTCCTCTGTGCAATGCAAGCCAGTGATTTCAGTAGTCTTCATGTTTCCACTGTCCGACTCTGTTGTCTACACCTAACATACCGATCCAAGCTACCACTATGCAGCCTTAAAATCTGCATAAATATCCAATGACCCTGTGCCCCTTCTGTGTCAGTGAGTGTAAGGTGGCTGTCCTGACCCAGAGTGTGCAGTGACTACTTTACTGCTTGGCCCTCCGTGACTCATGCGACTTATTATGCATGAGTCACTACACTGCAGTCCGCACCTTTAAGGCCATCCGAGCCTGGAAAATGCCTTGAAGGATGGTCGAAGAAGCAGATGTTTTTAGATACAGCCTGTTCTCAGGGAGTCTTGTCCTGAAGGCAGATGGGTCAGGGTTAAGGCTAGACGAGGATGAGTAAGTGCCGCACTACTGTAAGATGCACAGGCAGGACAAACTGCCTCCACTGGGGGTTCGACTTTGGATCTGTATGTATGTGTGTGTGCAGGGAGAGAGGAGAAAATAGGCAGAGCTAGAAAAGAGTGAGTCAGTGCTTACACTGTGTGTATTTATTATGGCAAAGGGCACAGGGAGACAGCTGGTGAGATGATAGATCCCATAATATATTCACTGGCAGGGAAGAAAATGTAGAAATGCAGCCTTACACTGCCGTAACTGTTAATTTCTACAAACTGGAAAACCCACAAAGGCCTGTAATTATGTAAAGCTTATTCATGGATAATCTGGAAATCATACTTCAGTAATCTTACGCCGTATTTGATAATTGATGGTGAAAAGAGGCAGGAATTATGGGACAGGACAGGAATTAATTTGACAATAATCCTGGTCCCAAATGACTGTTAGTGTCTTGGCAACGTTTGCTACATCTGTCAAGCTATCTGCACATATAACGTTACAGCTGGAAGTTCTGATATGATTTTGAAAAAACTGGCCCTTCATTTCAGAGAATAGTAGAAGAGCAGCTTCTCATTATAGCTGGTGACCATCGATTTTGTCACTTAAAATGACACCTGTCGTTAGCAGATTACATCAGTTATAGCTAGCTGGCAAATTGGGCTAATGTAAGCTGCACGAGTCTGTGTAGTAGAAGTGGACGTAGCCACCATTATGTCACCCACTGGCTTGTGGACTACCATTTTATTCTCTCCTACGCTGCAACTCGATCCATGGTGTCATTCAGAGATTTGCCCATCTCCAGGTGTGCGTGGGGAAACTCCCTGTAGGCCGCATAGAGTGAGGCTAACTTGTTAGCTAGCTCAGAACGGACTGACCATATGTCCGCTTTGGTTTCCTCGCGGGGAGATGAGATGTCTTTTATGATCTCTTGGCACAGGCTGGCTATTTCAGATTTAATGTCACTAAGCACAGCCTCACCAGACGATTGCAGCTCGGCTCTGAGTACGTTGAGGGAGATAACTGGTGATTTGTCGTCCGCCATTTTGAGATTTTCAGATGAAGGCAGCAATACAGGAATCAGCGTTTTAACCTTCTTTCTGTGGCGTGTCCCTTTATTCAGTTTGAGTTTCTCCTTCCGTGGACAAAATCGGACTTTCTCGGAAGTGAAGTGTAGCTAACTAAACAAAATTAAAATGGAGCCGTTGTAAGTCACGTCTACTCCATACAGCCGGAACCAGGAGTTCGTGGACTACCATTTTAAAGCCTTGAATTTGGTATCAATGCTTGAATGTATCCACTGAAGGAGATTTTCCCCTACATTCAACCTACTGTGCTGTGATTGGCTAGTACTAACCCTAACCTCTTTGCCCTAACCCTAACTGCCTTCAAATAATGCATCAATGTGACTAGCAAATCTAAGCACAGTAGGGCGGGATGAATCAAAACACTCTCCTTTGTTGGATACATTCTGGTATTTACCCTTGAATTTATCATTCAGGCCATTGCCATCTTAGTTTTTTGGAGCCAGAGGTGACCATTTTTGGATGAGATTGTGGAGCTGGTAAGGATACGCATTGCTACGCTTCTATCCTGATCAACAGGCTGCCTTCGTAGCTACCTGTCAATTGCAAGGTAGCCATGCCATATCACCTATTTTACTCTAAATTGGGCCATAATTTTAAAAAGGACCATTGTGCTGAATTGGAGAAGACTTACAACTAGCGACTGAGACCATAAAGTCATTAGGAAAAGTTAGGGTCATTTTCTCATAGACTTCTATACATTCAGACTTTTTCACCTCCTGCTGGTCATTAGGCAAATTGCAGGTTTAAAGTGCTTCTACATTGGCTTCACTTTTCAGGTCCAGAGGCTATATCCATGTCTTTTTTATGTTCTGTAGTTGACTTGAAAGAGTTGGTTTCCAGCTTTAAAATCAAGAACTGTAAAATATTAAATATGCACTTGATGGCAACATACATGATATTTTGCTAAAAGACTGAAGCTAAAGCTGCATGTGGCAGGCGAAGAGTCAGCATCAGCACCAGCTGATGATTCGTAGACATAAAGAAACTGTGCTCTGCACTGCAAGAGAAGAACAGTGCTCTGGGATTATAAGTATGATAAAGAAAAATCAGACTGCCTTTTTACTCTTACATAACCCTGTGACTGAGGCTGCTTAACTTATATACTTGGACAAGTAAAACCAAGGTTAGATTTATGTTACCATTTATGATTTACTGTTTGTATTAAAGTTTAATTTTTAACATTACAAGAGAAAGGGCTTTTAGAGTTTTCCGCTAACCAGCATGATGCTATCCTGGATACCAAGTTCAACTGGGGCTGTAAACATCCCTAAATCCAGTAGAGCAGGATAAAGCTACTAACATTAGCCTACACTGATGAATTATGTATGGCTGATGATGACTGGACAAATACTGTTCAGGGAGGGTTTTAGCAAATGCTCAATTCTTACGTGGCACTTTGTAAACATCTTTTATGTTCTGAATGACTTTAACAAAGCATAGACTTATAAAACCCTGCCAAACCCCACTGTATGCTGTGAAATTCACCAGGAAGCTGTGGCCACTTTCAGCTTTTCTCAGGACATGTGTGATTTTCATCCAACAGCAGCAATGAATAACAATGAACATTTATCCATTTAGTAAAAATGCACACCACAAAATCCGTCTGTGTCACACTGTAATGGTATAATGGTGTAATTGCAGAGGGTCATTAACGTGTGGGCTTTTGTTATGGATGACAGTGATAGGCTTGTTATTGGACAGAGTGATGGATAATTTACAAGCTGTACTATACACTACATAGTAGTCTCTGTACCCAAAGCAGAGTGCCATTACTCCACTTGTACTGAAGGAGATGTGTGTCTTCTGCTCTGCTTAGTGTCTTTGAACCGACACTGCATGTTGGATCTTAAAATAATCACATTGAATGTGGCATAACCATTAAGTTATATTGGGTGGCTCAAGAATAGTATCCTCTACAGCAAATCTGACAAGTGGAAAAAAATGCCAGAAATTATGCAAATGGATACATATTAAAATATAAGCATTAAAAACTCATCAAAACTAATAATCATATTAAGTTCCTCTCCAAAATAAAAAAAATTAACTCCATTAAATAGCTTCCAGAAGTGATTTAATAAAATAGCACCTCAAATCACCAGTGTTTAATTTTTGCTTAACACAAGTGATATGTCTGATTAAAATGAGGAATTATTATTTAAACCAGGAACCAAAGAATAAATTCACACAGCTCAGAATCTTGAGTGTTTTATGTTGTGTTAACAACACATTTCACTCAGTTAGTCAACTTTCTAGTTTTTTTTCCAGAGCTTTTAACCAGATCTTGTGGCCTTCATCAGCACAAGTTTGCTTAGTTTCCTCGAGAAAGCTCGTTTTTCATCAAGCAACCCATGGACCCTCTGTCCGGCTGTCCAGATGGAGGGCAGACTACCAGACTGCATAAATGACTATGATGTGCACAGTTTACGGCTGTTCCAATCAATCAGATTGGAAAAAAACAAACAAATGCCGCATTTAGTCCCAAAAACAGTAGGATGTAAAGAGAAGAATTAATAAAAAAAAAGAGTTATTGAGAAACAGCAGCAGATGTGGATCAAAAACAGTCAGTTTCAGTGTAATGTCAAATGCTAACGTTAAGGTGTTGTGTTAAACATGGATGCTGGATGCAATCACAATGTGCTGTGACAACTTTTCCATGTTTTTAGCCACGGCCTAGACTTTGAACTGCATTTCCCCAGACCTCTGGGAATGGTTGACCTAGCAGGTAGGACACAGTAGCTAAAGTTAGCTAATGCCACATGGTAACGTTAGCCTGACAGCGGTGCGTCCATGTCATGGTGGTGAAAGTCTGAGCATAGCCAGTGGGAAGGGTGGTGGATGGGTTGACCAAACACTGACTTGCACCTGGGAGAGCGGTGTTCGCATCCCATAAGATTATAAAGCCAAACCCTGTTCTATTTGCCTAAATCCAACCACGTGTTTTTGTCTCCTAAACCCAACCACATGTGTTAGCTGTTGAATGAAAGAAAACATCAATTTGCGTTGTTGTACTAAGTGCGTTTATTTTGAAAGAGACTGTATGCAAACGGTAAATTTCCTGTGAAAACTGAGGTGTATTTTGAAAGAAGACAATGCATGTAACAGGCAGAACTTGACACGGTGTCCCAGATCGTCAACAACCAACGCACCCAGGGTACCTTTGAAGATATATCAGGACGTGGAAGGCCCATGACCAAACGTCAATATGTGAAGAGGGCGAAGTGAGAATGTGTTGTCATAGTCCAAGAGACTGTTGTGCATTTACAGTGAGTGCCCCAGGAATGACGTTTTTCTATAGTCTGACGCAGAAGTTGGCGTCGCCCTGGTTCCCTCATCAAAAGCCAATTAGATTTTTCCATTGGATTTTGGATTATTGCAGAAAATAAGCTTTGTGTTAAACAAACATTTATGATACTTGCACATTTTGTTCAGCAAGATAATCTTTACATATAAACACCACTTTCATGATTTTTGAAGCCTTAATGCAATCGCCAGAAGTAAATGTTAATGTTAGGCTATAGATGAACTACACCATGGTCACATGAGGTAAAGGTCACCACAACAACAAGGCTACAAAACTGTGTTTGATGTGATGACATTCTGTAGTCTCATTTCGCCACTTGTTAGCAACCGCCTTTTTTAAAGCTTTAAAGTTATCAAGTGGGGTATTTACTGACGTAGCATGTCGTAGAACAAAACGTGAAAGTCTCTTCGGCTTGTGTTAACCCAAGACCTTGCTTCAGATATCTAACCAAACTCTATCCAAGAAAACCATTGACTTCAAGACAAGAGAAGCAGGAGTAGCAAAATGCTAACAGGGTTGTAGGACTCATTCTTGGAGCACTCTATTGGTTCGCCATGTAATATTAGGAGGTCATTTGTAAAGACGATCGTGTCCTTACTGGGTAAATCAGTCAAGTCAAGTAACTTTTCCTTGTTCTGTATGGATCACATCCAACTTGACTTTCAATTTCTGACAATAGTCACATTCCTCTGTTTCCAGTTCACACAGTACAGGGATTTATCACTTCCTGCCCTCCATCTGAATTTCACGTTATAATAGTCACGTGATTGCAAACATGCTGCTAAATAATCTCTATGACAGGTGATGATGAAGACCCTGAGACGGGTTTGAAAACTCATAAAAAAGCTAGCAAGAGGATGTTGAATCAACATTTTGTCAACGTAAATGATATTCTTGACATTCCACTGATATACCTTCAATAGAAGCCTTAAAAGCATTATTGTACTTGGGTTATGTACTACAACAGTTACAGTGCTATCAAATGCCGTGGCACATTAATCTTGGAGAGCAGTCGTGATCTCTGCACATCATTTCTAAACGGCTGTGCTGTTCATTACACCCTCCATGTTAAAGTAATGTTTTCTTCATCAGTGTGCCTGCACGCTTTATGAGGCTCCCTCATAGTTTGCTACAGAGGCTATAATGCTCCATCACGTGCCTGCTGGCCCGCTCTGTCTGCCCACTGGAGCCCCGGCTGGCTTCAAAGCGCTCCTGTCGCCTAATGATAATGAATGCAGTGTGTCTGCTCGATGTGCTTAGTGGCTCACTGTCAATCTGTTCCACTCAGACTCAGGTTACAGTCTGCTCTTGCACTGCTCTCTCCGCCGCCGCTGCCAAGAAAGACAGTTTTCCTGCTCCGTTTGCCCGCTGGACGCTCTGAGTGTGTGGTCATGAACCCTCTCGAATAACAATGTGTTTGTGACCCTGTGGTGCGAATCAAAGGAATGCTCTTTAAATCCAATGCAGACCGTCAGCAGTTTGACACAATGCTGCGCTATTCCTCCTCGTATCTCTTGCAAAGGCATCCGGCAAGCCTGCGTAATATATTTCAAAGCTTCAAAAAGAAAGTCTTTGACTGTACAAAAGGATTGATGAAGAAATCAATAAATAGGCAGGGCAGAACCCACTGGGTCATTAATAAAACACTAAAGGAGTCCTTTCAGATGTGGCTTTATGTGATCTGTCCTCACTGGGTCAAAGCAATCTATTTATGCTTCTTCCTCACCCCTGCTATCTCTCCATCCACTCCTTTAGGTCTCCAGATAAAAGAGGGCTCATTGTGAACAAAGCAAAGGGTTTGACAGAGCTTTGGACACCCGCAGTGGACCAAACCACTCTGTTTGCTCAGGTTCGATAAAGCACTGGCTATCTGAGAGTGGGAGAGACCATTCGGTTTTGGCAGAGATGAATGAGGGTCATGAGAAATTTATCATGATGCACACATGTCATGAGTGACATTTATGCCTTTGAATGCTGTCAAAATGCTCCTCCAGCTGCAGATGCCATAAAAAGAACATCACTGTGCTTCCTTTGATAAGTAATTTTAAAAAAAGGCAGCAGATAATAGAGGCTTCATAATCTCCTCGGATGGCCATAACAACCCCCATGTAAATGATATTTACATCCAAGTCGAGAGCATGTGCTGCCAGAGATGGTGCGATAGCTTCTCAGACTGGGGGTGTTGCTATGGGAACGTGACTCATCGCAGGCCCTTCCTGCTTTACCTGTGGCAGCTGCACAGTACTCATGAAAGCTATTCCCTGCTCCTTTTGTTTGCCAACCGGCAGTGCCGGGCCTCAATTTTCAATAACATATCATATCAGATGTCTGGGAAAACACAATGACACACAGCTGCTAAAAAGGCTTTTGTAGCCAGTCGTTTCTTTTCTGATTCACAGGAGTGGTACTGTATATTTATGAGCACTTTTTATAGAGTTTGAGCCAAAACAGAGTGAGGCTGTGGTTGAGTCACATGAGACCCTGATTGTGTAAGGAACAACATGCATGTGATCGCTGTATGTATCAGTGCTCATTTGCATGATCTCTTAGAATCATATGAGATCTCTTTGACTGTGATGTGTTATCTGGGTTACAGATGCATTTGGAGATAATAGAGGCTTTAATGCATTATGATATATAACTAAAAACTGTATATCCTTTTAATGAACTTAATACAGTTTATCAGTTTCACCCAAATGTAGTGCAGATTTTAACCAAATTTCCTGATAATCAACAAAAAGGAAATGCAAATATATGAATTCTTCTATCTGCTGCTGCTGTGCGAATATTGTGAGTTGGATCATCGAGATAAGCACAAAGATTTTAATAATACCTAGTTTAGATACCGGATGACAAGATGGCATCTAATTTTTCTAAGTGAATTGCTTCCGGGTTTCCTTCCGAGGTATGTGTCCCACTTGGCTCACAGATTTTTAAATTGCTTTTCTTGGCTCCAGGAAAGTTTTACAAATTCAAAACATCCGCAGATCAATTCATACTAGAGCCATAATTGACCGTGTTTGCAGTTGGATGAGTCTTGTCAACAGCTTTACAGATTATTCTTTTATAATGGTGGTCTATGGGGAAAATGCTTTTTGGATCCCAGGGGATTTTTTTGCTGCAATACCACACGTGGCCACTAGGAAAAAATTGCTTCAAGGCTGAGCTGCTTTCCTGGGGCCCTGGATAAGCAGCGGTAGATGGCACTCATTCTCCAATCAGGTGCTTCAAACGAAGGGAAGGATTGGATGTATAATTACCAAGAACACACTGAACAACAGAAATAGAATAGAGAAGAGTTTTAATCAACTAATATTACAGCCATCTGCTCCTGGAAGAGTTCTTGTAACAGCGCTGTGCATCATCCAGTTACGATGATGAGAGCTTGCAGTGGCTTAAAGGCTCATTTATGCTCCCTTTACATACGAAAATGTATACGTCCATTTCAAACAATCTTACCGTCACTGCCCACATACTTCCATGCGCCCTTTACGTTGGCAGGGATGTTAACCAATATATCCACCAGAAGGCAGCCCAGCGTCAAAAGTTTATGACAACAACAAACTCAGAAACAAACATGGCGACTGTGGAGGAGATATTGATAATGTACCTCTTGCATAAAAGACAAAAACAGAGGCAGCGTTGTAGGAGGCGGTGGTTGGTGAGGCCGTTAAATACATCGCGACTGGAGGACGGAGAATTCTTTTCTCTAGTACTGCCGATGAGAGAAATTGAATTGTTATTTCTTCTTCGTGTCTCATTAGAGCTACGTATCGAGTAGTGACAGCAACACTGCCCCCACGGTTCCTGGTGGTACTGCTCCGTTTGGCCTGTATCCATAAGTTTTATGGAAACGTGCAGAAATACAGACGAAATGAACGCAGAGCACGGACAGAAGACTCCGTCCGTATCCAGATCCGTATTTAACGTTGAGCATAAATGGGCCTTAATACGTCATAAACATTTGCTGAACCTGTTTCCATTGCACTTAGTCGCATTTACCTTTTCTTGATACGCCAACTTTTCCACCTCCCCCGAGCATGAAAACTTCTTTGCGATATTTTGAGATTTATTCGAAATTTAGGCTATTTAGACTAAGGTTTCTCTGAAATTGAAAATGTGCATAAAAACAAGTGGATAGAAATTCATCTACTGTGCAGCAGTGAGTATTTTAAAGTCCATCTTCTTCTTCTTCTAACCACTTCATCCTCTTGAGGGTCGCGGGGGGGCTGGAGCCTATCCCAGCTGACATTGGGCGAGAGGCAGGGTACACCCTGGACAGGTCGCCAGACTGTGTATTTTAAAGTCAGAACGCATTTTGCATTGTAAAAGCTATGAATACAATGGGACTGAATGTGCCTCCATAGCCTTTAATACCATACCGAACTGATAATAACTCGTAAACTATACATGTCATCATAACAAGCTTAAGCACAGTTGATTGGTGTGTAATAGAGAACGTTTTGAAATTGAAATGTAGTTTGTACTGTATACGGTTGTTGGGTTATAAATACAATGGGAGTGAATGGGCTGCCATAGACTTTAATACCATACCGAACTGATAATAACTCGTAAACTATACATGTCATCATAATAAGCTTACGCACAGTTGATTGGTGTGTAATAGAGAACATTTTGAAATTGAAATGTAGTTTGTACTGTATCCGGTTGTTGGGTTATAAATACAATGGGAGTGAATGGGCTGCCATAGACTTTCGTGCATCATACAATAATATTAACTGAAAAAATGTAGATGTCACTGTAGTGTTATGTAGACTTGATCAGGGTACAATTATTTTGACATAGAGTTTGTACAACACACAGTTGCTAAAATATAAATATAATGATAGGCCTGTTTTAAAAACATAATAATTAATATTTTATATAATAATTGTGTATAAGAAAATTCATGTCATCCATCTTTAAGTAGGCAACATAACTCACCTTAGATATAAGATCAGCAGGTTTTAATGTCATAGTTTTATCTGCCAGTGTTTTTGAACTGTGAAACATGTAACACACACACACACACACACTCACACACACACACACGCTCACTGTAAGTGTGTGGCAGATGTTTGAGCCCAGTTTTGTTTCCGTGTGGTGCTTCAGGTATGTTGTCATACACTGAGGAGTGTGGAGGAGGCCCATCTGTCACACCACTACTAACCCCGTAAACAAAATCCTCAGCTGTCATTCACAACAGGCCCACGTCTTCTTTTATACCCTCACTGGTTTCTTCTCAGCCAGCTGGGAAAATATATCTGCTATAAAAACAAAACGCAGCTCAGGCAGTATGCATGAAATGTCAGTTTTAGGAATATGTGCTTTATTACAATGTGTAAAATGGGAGCTGTGGTACATTACATCAGGTGGGCTTGTTTTGAAGATGGATTGTTTACTGCTGGAGACTGTTTTCACTAACCTTAAGATCAAGTATTGAGCTGTACATGATGGA
>NC_065522.1:18482789-18501062 GCF_006386435.1 Epinephelus moara
AGCTCAATCTTAAGCTATTAACATTCTTTAGCATGTTTACTACTGTTAGCAGAGTTAGCAGTGTCAGCAAGGCTAGTGGTGCATAGTTAACATTGCGTAAGTGGTTTTGCAGCTAATATAAAGCCTGGGGGGGGGGGGCCAAAGGGCTGCAGCGTTGTACCACCACCACCAGGATGATGTTACCAGCAGTAATCGCAAAGGGCCGGCAGCGCTAGCTAGCTCGCTCCCACCCAACCCGATTAGTGCACAGTGCAAAACAGCCAAGTTAGCTAATCAGTGGAGACCAGAGTGTAGGAATTAGGCACTATGTTTCCACGTGTTAATGTGGCTAGCTGTCTGTCAGCACAGCCAACAGAAGAGGAAATAAATGGAAGACGTTTACATCACAAAACATTAAAATTTCACCATCGCTGAATGGACAGGCTTTCAAAATGCTGTGCTGAAGCTCAAACTGACTCCATGGAGCTCGGCAACATAAGTAAAGGCCTCTTGTATTTCACGTTATTTATTTTCTTCAAAATTAACCAGATATTTACCAGTTAATTAGCTTCCACCTATCAAAAGCAAAATCAACAGAAACTGACATCCCTAACAGGTCCGATCAATAAGCTTGGCTGATATGTTGTCCAGTAAAATGTCTACACAGTACATATCTATGTCACAATTCTTAAAAATAGTTCTTATGGGATTATCTGAATTAATACCCTACCAAAATAATACAATATATAATTTGTCCAGTAGCCCATAGCTATCCATCACTCACTGTCCACTGAAAGAAGACTTCTGGTCTCCCTCAGTCGAGTTGTACGAACTAAGGCACAAAGGAAAGATGTCACATCAGGCACTTAATTGAATTCATTAAATATGCATTACAGCTAAACGTTGAACAAACTTTGAAATTGTTGTTCTATTATCTCTCATTGTGATAGATGTGAGCAATGCTTTACTTTTGTGCGTCTCTACACCCCCATCGCCCAAAGATAAAGAGCCTCCTCTATGATCAAGTTAAAAAACACTGAGTCAAAAGTTTATGCAGTACTCCCTCCATAGGGATTGAATCAGCACATATACAGAGAGACTGTATCAAATCACGAGCTCTGTTTGTAAATCTGGAGCAGAGGTTAGTCAAGGTAAGGAAGGAAATAAGAACGAGACTCCATTTTGTGCGGTGTTTCCTCCACATTTCATCATCCAATCTCCTATCCTACTGTGAGATGTACCCCATGGCCGCTTTTCCCGTTTACTCACCAATCTGTAAAATGTGATGCATGGATCACACTATGATAAAACATCTCAAATATTCCCAGACTAAACTAGATGACCTCCTAACACTCAGTGGCCCTCCAACAGAGAGAGACTTGTTTCTGCCCCGCTCTGCTCGACAGTCATCAAATTAAAGAAGCCAAAATCAAAGTAGTGGCATCATTTCCCCACTGGCGGAAAGCTCTGCTGTAAACATGCCTGAGGACTTGGCTTTCACAAGTAATATGACATCACTGGTTAGACAGACGATCAGCAATGACACCATCTCAGCAGCAAATTATCAGCATTGTGCATGAGTGTGGGTCTGTGCACGTGTGGGTGCATGCCAGAATCAGAGGAGGAGCTGCAGCTTCAGACTTGTTTATCTGCCTCTGAGTTAGAGCTCAAACGAGCTGTGAGATGTTGTGTTTGGTTGCGTGTGTGTGTGTGTGTGTGTGTGTGTTACTCAGTGTTTAAATGTGCATGTGATCATGCACCCCAAGGCAGCATTTATGATAGAGGGGGGCTTCCACAGGAAAAGCTGTACCCAAAGACAACCAGGCAGGTAATCCTCACATTATGTCACCTTGCTTAGTTCACAGGCAAGTTAAAAGCAAGTCCACAGACACCTGGAAACTGCAGTGAACACTGAGCTGCTGTTTAAGGCAACACTGGGTGACATGTTAAAATTTTCCAACGGGCCACCATAAGCCTTGCAACTGGCATTTGCTTATATATCAGCGCAGGTGAGAGTCAGATGTGAAAATATGTTGGCTGTACACACACTATACATGCTATTTTTCACCACTGTCTGCATCCTGCTGTCTGCCTGCTGAGCAGCAGCTCTCACCCAATCTTCGAAGGCAGTCCATTGAATTAGTAAAATAAAAAGACAAAAATCGACAAATACATCGGGAACTGCATGATGTACTCAGCCGATTTCTGATATATTCATCCAATCACCGAACACTAATTCAAAGACTACAACCCTTGAAAAACTACAAGACAAACGCATGGTAGACTTGACTTGTTTACTTGTTAGACTGAATAAAAGATACTTGTGGAATTTCTGACTACTATGGAGCAACATTTTGTTGTATGTTTTGTATTCCGTGATGTATAAGGCTTAGTCCTGCATCAGGTCAGGTAACCGACTGGTACCCCAAAGGTACTAGGGATGGGCAAACGATCAAAATTCATTATTCAATCATCAAAAAAATTAACGATCAATTATCGATTAATTGATAAGCGAGTATTTCAAAAGACAGAAAACAAAAGAGTGCAGTGCAGACTGTCGCCGCAAAAGAGCACAGCTGCCCCAGTTTTGAGCTTCAACCCCCCAGGCCAAAGAGGAAGAATGGCGCGCGTGCGCCGTTCACCCCTGGGTGTTACCAGAGTTACAGGCTTCAGTTTTCAGCAAAACCTCCGTCTTTCAATAGCGTAGTGTTTTCAGAGGCCTCAAGGAAAGCCGCCGAGGCTTCGGAGAGCAATGAGAGCCTCCGTCTGATTTTTTGCCTGGCATAGGTCCGGCGGGGGTTTTGTAGGCCCGTCGAGCCGCCGTGCTCGCCGGGCAGGGGGTCTCGTTGGCATGGCGGCTCGCCAGACCTATGCCAGGCATTGTAGGGGAAACACTGCGACTATCGATCAAAATTATTTGTGATCGATCAAAAGCCTTAACAATCAATCATCGATAATCGAAAATTGATGCCCATCCCTAACAGGTACCCACAAAAAAAGCAATTTTGCCTGGTGGTATTTGTCTTAATTTTATTTTCATGTAAGGTTCTGGGTAAAACAAAGATCATACGGGTTAGATTGTGGGTAAAGGATTATAAATATATAAACTTAAAATAATGAAATTTAATTAATGTTTTAATGTTCTAATCTTCTGACTGCTAACTTTGTTTGTGGCTGTCATGTTCCAACTGGTATACTAGAGCCGCTTCAATAAGCTGTGTTAATACAGGCAAATTAATTGTAGAGATATGATACTCAATATTATGAGAATAACCAAAAAAATAATAATTTAAACTGTATTTAACAAATTACCTTATTTTCACATGTATTAAATGTGCCAAAATGATCAATATATACATGCTACCTTATGAGTTATTTGAACAGATCATGCTTATTTGCAGTTTCAGGTTGGGCCACAGATCTTTTATCATTGGGTTGCATCAGGCTGCACAGCTATTTGGGGATATGTTCAGGTAGCAAGATGGGTGCGGTTTTGCACGTCACGGTGCCCAGGTGGGTCTTGAAAACTAGACCTGTGCAGGACTCTGGTATGCTCTTGTATACTGGATCACAAGTGCCATAAACACATTCCTGCTGACTGTTTAATGCTATTCCACTGAGAGACAGAGGAAGTTTGCAGCTGTAAAGAATGTGAGTAAGAATACGCATTCAGCACATTATCCCTCAAGGCCAAACACATGCAGACAAGAAATGCTGGATGGCCATGGTAAATAGACTTGCATTTGTATAGTGCCTTTCTTATCTTCTGACCACTTGTCACATTCACTCATTCACACACATTCATATACTGGTAGCCAAGGTGCTACCTGTTACTAGGGTTGGGTATCGTTTGAATTTTAGCGATTCTGATTCTGATTCCGATTCTGCTTTCCAATTCCGGTTCCTAACAATTCTCAATTCCTATTCTTTGAGGGGCGGGGTCAAAAAATGTCAAATGCTTATTTCACACAAATTTTTTTTTTTTTTTTTTTATACACCTTTCCACACATTGACTCACATTCAGTCAGTCATTCACATTCTGCAGGGAACTAGCAGGTATAAAAAAAAAAGAATAGAAACAGTTCAAGAAAATAAGCATATCTCAAGCCTTCTCAGGCAGTATATGTGAACTTCCAGCAGATTGTGTTTCCCGCATTAAAGAAAACGTATTCACCCGGTGTAAAGGAGGCCTGCATGGAACAAGTAGGTATAAAAACTCCCCACATTAACAGTTTTTGTTCAGAAAAATAAGCATATCTGCCTTCTCAGGCAGTACACGTGAACGTTCAGCACAGATTGTGTCTGACAAACAAGGATACGTCGTTCGCATGTTCCACCACCAAGCAGCAGGGTCATCAGATGTAACAATGGGTGGCATATCCTTGTACGTCTGCAACTCCTTCTCAACTCCGTCCTGGATGGATGTGGAGGTCTGCAGTGATGTCATCTTTACAGCATCTTCGTCAGCAAAAAGCTCCTCCAGTGGAGTCATCCTCACAGTTTTGCAGAGAGGTGGCTGCAAAACAAATAACAACAAGCTTATCACAAAAAAGTTCAAGCATCCATATATAATAATTAAGATTCAGAATCTATCAAATATAATTTCTGCTATCATATGCTTAAATGCTCCTCTTCCTCACTCTCCACTCCTTCCTTGTCGCCCTGGCTCCTCTCACCATCTCCTCCACAATCATGCACTGTTAACTACAGACAACATTTGGCATTTAGATAAAACATTGTAATGACTGAGGAGAGACAGTGTTTGTGCATGAATGACATTTCACCTGTTCAGTGTCGGTCAACTTTCCAGCCAGGAGCCTCTCCTTGATCCGGTCCCAGACAGTGGCATTGTCAGTCATCTTCTGGGTGTACTTGGGGTTTAAAGCACTGAGCATGTCTCTATAAACACAAAAACAAACATGACATAACGTTACTGTTACTGTGAGTCAGGGGCAGGTTGCTAACAAGTTAACTAAACTATTTTCTTACCTGAATGTCGGTGCTTCAACTTCTGAGAAGGGATGCAGCCTTTTCACCACATGAGCCGTGACTTTTCTGTGGCACTCCTCAACTTTCTCCTGTGACAACTTTCCCTTCGCCACTAAGGTGAAGGGAGTTTCGGCGCAACATGTCGAACACGGTACATTCTTTGATTTGTATACCGTGCTGCTGGCGAAGATGTTTTGCCATATTCGTGGTGCATCCTCCATTGCACGAAATACGTTTGTCACAGGTGGTGCACTGTGCCGAACAGTCATCCGTTTTGACAAAATGAGGCCACACTTTAGAGCGCCTGCTGCACTCCATGATGGCAAACAGCTTACTTTATACAGGTTCGTATCGTGTTTTCAACAAAGAAAATATCCGTGTGCAGTCCAAAAAGACCGGCATGCCGCGAGAAGCTGCGGGTAGACGCAGCTGCGCATGCATTTTTAACAGAAACGAGTGTGTGCAGCGAGGGACAATTTTTAGGAATCGAAAAGCAGAACCGAAATTAAAATTTCTTAATGATTCCAGTGGAACCGAAAATTTGGAACCGGTTCTAATTTGCAACCGGTTCTCGGGACCCAACCCTACCTGTTACTCAGTTATTCATTCACATGCACTCACACACCAATGGCACTGCTATCGGAAGAAATTTGGGTTTCAGTATCTTGCCCAGGGTAATTGTGGAACGGATGTGTGAAATTTACCAATCTTCCACTTAGTGGATGTCTGGCTCTACTTCCTGAACTTCTCACAGGTTAACAAATCTATGATATGGCTATCATTAGCCACACAAACTAATGTTTCTTGTTCATTCCTTTATATAATTATTTAAATAATACTGTGCTCTGCAAAAACATGTGCTCTGACATATGCTGCCATATTGTGTATACAAGCAACCTGCTTGCTAAACTCGGAAGAGCATCATCTGAGGGATGTCTTGTAGTCTTGCAGAATTTGCTGAGCAACATGTGCTGACCATAATAATCTATACCATATGCCAACAGTGTTTCCACACATGAATGAATGGTTAATCACTGTAATATGATAATATCACCAATTTCCATTATAGAAACACAAACAATGAGTAGCAATAACCTTATAAGCAATAACCCTTAACCACAGATAATGATCCATAACGTTACTACATATTAGCTACAGCAATACCTGAGCTACACCTCAGCAACTTGGCTACATCTCTGTAAGTGCTGAATAGAATGTAACAGATTTAAAGGGTTGAACAGAGTAAATGGTTGGCTGGCTAATTAGATTGTGGAGTGATACTAACTACAGTTCAAAGTATCTGCCAGTGATAAGCCCAGAGTCCCAGTATCTCATCCTGGATCAACCAATATCTAAAGTTTTCATGTGGGTAGTCCTTGTTAAAGACCATAAGGCCAAAACCATAAAGTCTTGTGTCTGTAAGGGTCGAGTTGAGTACTCAGCAGAAGCTCTGGTCACACAGACACAATCTTGCAATCATCACCAGCAGCCAGAGGGACTAACAGCTCCCAACTCTGAGTACCTCTCCAGCAGTCAGGTTTTGTTCCGCTGGCTCGCTTCTACTTTTGTTTGTAAAATATCCAAAGTCAGCTGAGTTACTTAAAAAACATCAGTTTTTGATCAAACATACAAAACATCACAGTGTTTAAATTACATTTTCAAAAGTAAAAAAACAAAACAAATCAATAAACATGAAAGTTCTGTTGAGGATGAAAACTCTTGATTGTGCATTTTATTTCATATTTCTTAATACTGCATGCATGTGCTGTGTTCATTCATTGATTCACAAGTTTATTTATTCAGGTTTATATAAAACTTCTGTAAATAAACAGTCCTCTTATTTGCTTATTCAAAAGCATTGATCTGCATCTCAACTCTGTGGCGGTTCTGTATTTTTCAACAACACAAATACAGTGAGTTTTATTTAGAAAACTAGACTTAGTGCCTCGTGGTTGCATACCTCCACAAAGCCATCAAGTTGCAATTACAGAAGATCTATACAATTGGCAGTTTTGATTCATCAATTCAGTATCTGACCAAATGTCTCCCCTTCTGTTTCAGAGTTATGATGTTACGTAATGGTCAGAAAAGTGGAAATTCACTCAAAGCCTTCTAAAGATATTGCATCCACAAGACTGAGACAGATGCAAGGTCACACTGACCTTGACCTTTGACCACCAAGTTCTAATCAGTCCATTGTTGAATCCAAGTGGATGTTTGTGCCCAATTTGAAGAAATTCCCTTAAGACTACTGCACATTTACATATATGTAGTTTTTTTTGTCGAGCTGCAAGTGTCATGTAGGTTTACATAAGCAAAGGTTTATGACAAAATCACTTGACGACACCTACTCCAGTGTGCACATGGCTAGAAAGGAGAGGCACTGTGCTGCTGCCAGATGAGCCACTGAATGAGTTCCCTCTGAGCGGTAACTCGCTAAAAAAGTCTGAGAAGTGCAAGGCTGTTCATAAAACATTAAGGACGCGACAGTTTATTCCACACTTCTGAAGCTGCTCCTCTTTATGGAACCACAGTGGAGTCTGTGATAAGTTTGCTTTCAACCATGCTTGTCGTTGCCGTGCGTGACAGTATGACGTCAATATGTCAATGAGTCACTATATCGTGAGTATCACGATATGAATTTTTTATATGATATTAAAAATGATACTGGTATTAACGAGAACGAGATGATATGTTATACCCCTGAGTTTCACCCACTTCCGACATAAACCATGCCCATTTCCAATGGTGATACAGATTATTTTGTAGGTTTATCAGATACAGATTGGTGTACTCACTCATTCCTAGTATTCCTAGCTACTTTATTTTCTTACCTCGTATGGCATTGCTACTATATTCTACAAACATCTGCTAAATTTGCATAATGCCATGCCAATGTGTAAGATATATTACTTATTCATAACAGGCTGTGTTTCTACACCCTCATGTGAGTGTATGTCTCACCCAGCAGGCCTCTAACATATGCTGGACAGTCAGTGTGTGCAGTCTCTCCATTGTGAATCCCACTACTCCCCTACCATCAGCAGCTCTCTGGGGGGGAGCGTCTGATCAGTGCTTCTCGCTAAGACGCTCAATAGGTTGAAGCGGGGGTTTTGTGTGATGACACTCACACTGATCTGGGATCTGTTCTACCACCAGGGGGTCCCTCCATGGCGCTACACCAGCCAAAACCCTTCTGCTTGCCTTCGAACTGTATTTATGCCGCTCTGTCTCTCCGCCTCTCTTCTTTTTCTCTGGTCTTCCTATCACTGTCGTTCATTCTCCTTCCCTTCTTTCCTCCCTCTCTCTCTCCTCACAAGATGCGTCACGGTGTTTAGACTAATTGACAGCACCTCTTGGGCATGACACAAATAGAGCCTTAATTTACAAGTCAAATATGTATAAGGAGCAGTGCATAAACGAAGGGGAGGCTGTGAGTGCAGCAGGAAGGGGGTGAGGAGAGGGAATTAAATAACTGGATAAAAGATGGTGAGCCAGGGCTAAAACCTGGGCATAGAGGGAGCTTGAAGAAAAGTATACAGTGAGAACAAGTGTGGGTGTGTTCAAGTGTGTGTGGCTGCTCACTGAAGTTTGTCTTTGAAGTGCGGTTCTGTCTGCATGTGTGAACGTGGGTGTGCTCGTGTCAGCGTGAACACATGGGCGTCGATGCATGAGTATGTATGTGCAGGCACAAGAGGGTGTTTTTGTACAGTAGGCAGTGCAGAGGGTGCCCATGCATGTGTGTATAATATTAGGGACATAAGGATCAGTGTGTGCATGAGTGTGTGTGTGTGTGTTTGTGTGTTTGTGTGTGTGTGTGTGTGTGAATGAGAGAGCAGTTGTCACTGCAGAGAGAAATCCAGACTGCGGGGCAGAAGAGGAGGATGATGGATGAACAGGTAGCTGCCTCCGAACCTGAGCTGCTGGAATGATGCCATACAAACACACCACACTTACCTATCAATCAGTCTGTCAGCGGATTACAGTCTGACACACTTACAGTACACACTCCCACAAAGTGTGTGAAAGAGAGGGAGAAGAGCGGCTGAAAGAGATGTCGGGGAGGGAGGAGACAAACTTGGAGCGAGATTGCAAAATCACTCACAGAGGGTTTGCGTGTTGATGAGCGTGCGTGTGTATGCGAGTACCCTCCCTCCGGCACCCCTCCCCAACTATTTTTGCCCAGTTGCCATGGCAACCATCATCCTTATGCTTGTGTGCATGTGTTTGGGAATGTAAAGTGAATGTCGAGGCTCGCAAAAGCTGCATTGTCCACACCTCAAAGCCGCGCTCCCCGCCTCGGCTTGGAGCTCCACAGTGAGAGCTGGAATGACTCCCAAAAACCCACTTCACCCATAATCCCCTCCTCACCTCCACACCCGACCCGACTCCCACCGGCCTTAGATAATCATTCACAGTTTGAGATTATTCATGGCCTCAGTTATGTGGAACAAATTAAGGACACATAGAATGACTAGGTGCTCATTAAGGGCTATTCCAGATAGGGCTCCATTATAGAATGCTCTAATTAAACTGCCGTGGCACTGAAGCAGCATCCGGCTGACCTCGCCGCCTCCAAAGACACTTCAGCTCCATCACGCAACCAGGATCCACTCATTACCACCCTGCATTTTCTCTGGGCTAATGAGTGTGTGTGTGTGTGGTGGTTTAAGAGCTTTTTGGGAAGTGAATCAGCTTTGTTCTGCAGCCCTGCCTGAGAAAGATGATGTTAATGCATGCTGTGACATCAGTGTTACGTCTACGTGCACATTAAAACTTGAGGTTAGTGTAATGAAACAGACAGGAAAGTGGTAGGGCTGAGTGTGTGTGTGTGTGTACAATGTCTACAATGTTTTTTTTTACTTAAACTAAGGTTTTGTGGCTTTAAACCAGGATGGTTTGTATCCAAAAAACTTAGAATTAAATAACCTAAAATTGCCACCTCACAGTTGTATGCATCTGCGAACCAGTCAAGTTGCAGTTATTATTTACATCTATGTCTGTCCAGACTAACATGTAGCCATGAGAGTTGACAATCAGAGGCGGAAATCCCGGGGGGGACGGGGGAACATGACTCTCCCTTCAGTAAAGCTGTACCCCCCTAGAATCATAATGTAAGCGGTGCTCATTATAATCGCACAATAATGTGCTATTTAAATCTTAAAAGATTTAGTCCCCCCTCCCATTCCTAGGAGTGGTATATCCCACACTCTTTCCAACGGGCGGGGCTACTTGGCAGCAGTAGCAGCATGTGGCTGGAACCGCTGCCCACATCACGCATCACAGGGTAAGATGTTCACTCACACAGACACAGTTTAACTTACACAAGTTACAACACATCCCATTTACTGTTACAACAAGCCCCAGGCCCAGGCTGATAATATAAACTGTCTGCAACATTTCTCCTGCATTGTTCAAAAGCCTACTCAATTACGAGTGCTGCTAAGCTAAAAGCTAATGATTAAGCTCAGAGTTTAGTGATAGAGAGGACAGGAGAGAAAGAAGAGGGAGAGGACAGGACAAGAGCAGTCAGTGGCGGAGCAATGGGTACCTGTCTGTAGGCTCTCCTCCTGTCAGTGAGACAAACATCAAAGACGTGCAGACGAGAGCGGTCATTACGCGTGACTATTACGCACGGTTGTGAGGTGCGCAATGGTAGATCTCACAGCACACAGTTTATAAACCAGTTTACCAGTTTAATTGTAGGAAATGTTTAGTTTTAGTTTTAGTTTAGTTAGTATAGACATTCACTCTGCCTGTTGGAGAGATAGAGAGAAGATTAAAGTGTCAAATTGCGGTAAAAGATGCTTTATAAAAGACAGGCTACAACTTTTTTTCCTTGTCCCCCCCTGGAATTATTCTCTAAAATTTCACTGTTTATTGTCCCCCCAACTATGAAATGGGATTTTCGCCCCTGTTGACAATGCTTCAAATTTGGATGTTGCTGCAAAGAAACTACATACTGTAAAACACTGATGCTTCACACACATCTTCAACCCAGCAGCAAAGAAGATCTATACAATCAACACAGTTTCAAGGTGAACACTCAAGATTAGTGTCACTAACTCAGTATCATTATGATGTCGCGGCAAAGTTGACTTTTGACTGTTTGGATAGAAATTGTCACCACTTCATAATTCTATCATATCAGAAATGTGTGTGACATTTTGTAATAATTAGCACATGAATTACTGAGTTATGGCCTCAAACATGATATGAAGTATGAAAGAGATGTTCTCCAAGCTCTGACTGACTCCATCTTCCGAGTTACTGGGAGCATTCCCTTTTGTTCAGTTTGTTAACATATCTTGACCTCAACAAGACGGCCCCATGGTCGCTCCTCCCCAACGCGGTCAGTGCTGCTTTGTAGGCGCATAGCAGAGATCCAGAGTGGTTATTTTCCTTGAACGAACAAGAGCGTGACAGCACCTTACATTCCCACTGTCACACCAGTCACCATAAAGCACATGCCTGCCCTACTTCTCCCACCAGTGTCCTCTGCTTTCTCATATCAGCATTTAGAAAAAGAATCACCTGGTTGAATGGTGCTGTCCAGGATTTAATCAAGCTTCAGTGAAACAAAGAATATTACAGTTCCTGATATCCGCTGCAAACTAATCTGGCACAGGGGTCGTCCAATTTGTTGTCCAAGACATGTGAAGTGGCTAACAGGATGCTAGTTCGCTTAGTGCCATGGTCTTTATTTTTTTCCTTGATGTTTACTGATGTTTGAATTAGAAAACCTGGTCCTCGTTAGATATCAGAAGTCGGCAGGTGAGGAGAGTTTACAGACTGGTGAGCTGATTTCTTCAACACAATGAGTGACTTGCAGCCACACACCATCTTTGAAAGCCAACCAGCCAAGATAGCGGAAATGACAGAGAGGCAAATAGGACATCATATGAAAAGTGACAAAAATCTTCACGAATCTTAGCAATAAATCCTGCTGTGTGAAATGTTTAAGGCCAGGGATGTTACATCTTTCAGTTAAAATCCTTCATTTTTAACTAGTTCTATTCTCGCCATATCTTTTGCCACTAAAAAGCAACAGCAAGTGTGATGTGTCTTTTAAACGAGGGAGGGAGGACGCAGTAACATAATGTTTTTTTGTGGGGGTGTTAAGTACTGGTTTCAGGGGATGGGTCTAATTGCTGGTGTTACAGTCTCAGTAAGCGCTTTACTATTTGGAGATGCTACAGGAGCTAAAACCTAGATGGTGGTATTTCCCATCTTTGGGGGCACAGGTTTTCAGATTAGTTAACAGCACACATCTGTTTTGAGTCATCATCAACATTAGGTTGCCTAGCCACGTTTGAGACAGTCTTTTGCTGTGTGTCTGCCCAAACAGGGCATTTGGTAGCCACAGTATTGCCAAAAAACATCTATGTCTTGTCACCTCCTTAAACTATTTACATTAAGGCTTTATATTTAAGGATGTTGTAACAGTTAAGCTGCTGTTTTCTGTGCCAAGATGACAAAGTTTCCTGAGAGGGAGCATTCATCTTTCCCTTCTAGTTGTCCCACGTCTGACACCAAAAGCAACATCATGTGGTTTGTTTGTTAGCAATTCCATCGATGGGACACTACCCACTCAGTATTTAACCTGGATGAGAGCGATTTTGCGGTATGCAACAGGTTAGCGAGCATGTTTGTGATCATGTAGACACACCTACGTATGTGAGTGTTAATGTGTTTGTGTGAATATATACAGCATGTGTGAATGCCTGCAGGTGTGGCAAGGTCAGCATTTTGTATTCATACAAGATCAATTTGTGTCTGTGTGCAGTTATGCATGTCTGTGTGTGGTGTGTCTTTACATAGAGCATATTTATTCCTTACACCTGTCACTGCTGTATTTGTGAGCATATACAGGGGTGTGAGAATGCAGCTGTATGCAAGTGTTTTTCATGTTTGCATTATATGTATATATGTGTGTGAGTCACTTCAACACACATACCACTGCAGACAGAATAAGATGTAACGGCTTCAGCTAACATTTCTATATTTTTTCAAGACAGTCTCAATAAAAGAACATGAGTGAGTAAAATGAAAATACATCCGTAACACAAGCAGGAGGGAAAATAAAAAGCTGAATGGGACTGGATGGGGATACATTCTGCCATGTCATATTGAATTACACCTTAAAATGGGAAATATCACTGCTGTTCTGCTTTCACAGTGTGGGATTGTTTATCACAGCATTTCAGCTCACGAGTCTGAGTAAGAGCTTTGTTTGCAGCCAAAAAGGCTTCCTGTCTCACTTCATCTACTTCAACTGAAGGTGTTGTTGACTCCTATTTAGTGGACCAAAACTTATTGATAGTTTCATTATGAGATGGTACTCCATGATTAACAGTTGAATTAAGACCTGGGAAAGTTAAAATGTAGCATTACTATAATGATTTATGCCACAATGCTTATTATGCCAAAATTGCATTGTCTCATCTGAGTTCAACCCAATCGCTAGAAAAAATGTTAGCATTGTATATTTCTCCAAATGCATTACATTTGTACCTTCTTATGCAGAAGATACATCAAAACTTTACGTTTTTAACAATGCCATGGTTAATGTGTGGATAGGTTTAGTCAAAAAATGTATTTCCTGCTTTGACCATGCATGCCTCTGCAAACCCTTCAAGTTACACTTACAGTTTACATCCATGTCTGTGAAAACATGGATGCTTCACACACATCTTCCCAGTTATAATTTACACCTATGTCTGTCCAGACTAACATGTAGCCATGAGAGTTGACAATGCTTCAAATTTGGATGTTGCTGCAAAGAAACTACATATTGTTAAACACTGATGCTTCACACACATCTTCAACCCGGCAGCAAAGAAGATCTATACAATCAGCACAGTTTCAAGGTGGACACCCAAGATTAGTGTCACTAATTCAGTATCTGACCAATGTCTCCCCTTCTGTTCCTGAGTTATGACACTGTGTAATGGCCAGAAAAATGTTTTTGCAGAACATTATGATGTCACAGTGAAGTTGACATTTGACCTTTTGGATTTAAAATGTCATCACTTCATAATTACATCCTATTAGACATTCATGCAGAATTTTGTCATGATTAGCATATGAACTCCTGAATTATGGCCAAAAACAAGTTTGTAAAATCACGGTGACCTTGACTTTTGACCACCAAATTCTATCCACTTAGAATAAAGTGGATGTTTTGGGTTTGTTGAGGACATTCCCTCAAGGCTTTCACAAAATGAAACAAACACAAGGTCACAGTGACCTTTCAATCTTCAACCACCAAATTCTAATCAGTTCATCCTTGAGTCCAAGTAGATGTTCGTGCCAAATTTTCAGAAATTCCCTCTAAGTGTTCTTGAGATATTGCGTTTACATGAATGCAATGGACAATCACAGTGACCCTGACCTTTGACCATCAAAATCTGATCAGCTGATCCTTGAGTTTGGGAGAACTGTGTGCTAAATTTGAATACATTTCCTTAAGGCGTTCTTGAGAAATTGAGACAGATGGTGAGAATGAGACAAATGAGGTCACAACAAAAACACTGACCTTGGAGGTATGACCCCCAAAATCTAAGCAGTTCATTCATGGGACCAACTGGATATTTGTGCCGAATTTGAAGAAATTCCCTTCAGGAATTCTTGAGATATTGCGTTCATGAGAATGAGGTGGATTGACGAACAACCCTTAAAATAACGCCTCCAGCTTGGCTATCACCGGCGCGGAGGCATAAAAAAAACACTTGGTTATAGTTAGGAAAAGATCACGTTTTGGCTTAAAATATCCAGTATTGGTGGCACAATCCCCGCTGATAACAACTGATGTCTCAGTAAAAAAAAACAGCCTTTTTTCATGGCACTATCTCTGTTGAATAAAGAAAGACAGATCGCTAAAAACACCCACATTTCATGGCTAAAAAGCCGCAGGAAACACAGACTCGATAAAACACAACCTGTTTTGTTATTTGCTAGTTGCAAACAGTGATCTGCAGCTTGGCAGGCATCTCACCTAATTGTCATGCCATCCACCATCCCCTCCACCTCCCAATGACAAAGTCAGCTCATGTACTACATTACTTTAGAAATGTTGATATGATACATATGAAATGGACAAATGTAATTTATTCATGGTTTGCAGAAACATACAATGCCGACATTTTCTTCAAGCGACGTGGCTGCTGATTTTTCATACAAATCAGAATACTGTAGCAGTGCTTTGGGGGACTAGATTGTGTGTCCGTTTTAGTTTATTTATTACTTACGGCTACTGTCTGACAACCTACAGTTATCTTGCATTTAAAAGCATGCAGTTATAACATTAAATATAATTGATGTAAAGACAGCAATCAAGAATATACTGGAGTATTAAGTGCTTACATACAATATGTCTCTGTGTTTCTCTGATGCGATTGTGGGAGTTAGTTTACTAAATTAAAAGAGATCAAATAAAGTAAGCTATATTTTGATTCTGTTAAAGAAAATGGACCTAATACTATTTATATTATTATATGTGTTTTCTGTTTAAGCACATTAATATTAAAGAATTACATCATGTGGTTTCAGTTTTTGTCCAAGTAACGCCAAAGCTAAAATAGGTTACAGATACACTGAAATTCAAAAACAGTGAATATATTCACCCCCATTTATCAACAACTTCACAGTCAGCTTTGTCAAACTGTCTAACAAAATCACAAAATGCCCCTAATGAAGGATGGGTACTGAAACCAGGTACTAAATTAACCCCGGAGCTAAATTATCAAAGACCGTAGTATTGATAAGCTCTGACGATATCGGTTCTTTTTTCAGTACTTTGGTTTAATTATCATCCTGCAGCTTCTCATCTGCGCTGTGTGCCGGGGCTGAACTCCTCCACATAAACACATTCACACATACATACACACACCGACACGACAAACATAACCGGTGAACAGCTGAGCGGTTGCTAACTACAACACTTTTCAGTGGCACAATTAATGAATTATTAGCTGTTCACATCTGGATATGTCAATGGTAACACCTCCATTCTGCATGTATGGAGAAAAAAAAACATTCCCAGGAAGTTTCCAGAAACCTCATGAAGACAGCTAACACTCAGTAAAACTGCACTTTTCAAGGTTTTCTACACAAGTTTTTTTTTTTTTTCAGCTAAATTAAAACCATTCCACTCTGTTTGGACTTATATCCTAAAACTACAAAAAGGTGAGGTGACAAAAGACCTAAGTTTATCTCCTACATAGGAGATGTTGTCTCCTACATAGACTGTGTTGAGAGTGAGAAAGTCATGCAGAGAGGCAGCTAAGTGCACAATACAAACTGTCAGTGATGTTTTCATATGCACACCTTCATGCATAAATGGGCACAGCATCTCCCTTAATGAGTCCGCTGCGGAGCAGCAGCGAGCAGCAATGCACAGCATCTCTGCTATGTTCATATGTTAGAGTGTCATTAATATTTTCCACATTAATAATGTATAATTTCCACCACCTGCAACCCATCTACTATTAATAAAAATTTTACTTTTACTGCTACTGTATGAAAGCTGCTATGATGATTGTGTAAGCCTGTTGGTTCACATTTCAAATGTGTGCAGAAGGCTAATCAGAGTTTTGTGTTGCATCCATAATGTTAGTGCAAAAAACATGTATTGATCTCTTTCTCTTGCTTGTTTGCTTGCTGTGTCGACTGCATATGTGCGCCTGTAGGAACCCTAGATGTTGGGCGGTCCTTGTGCATATGAAATGTAGGTGCTACTGTACAGTTCTAGTATGTCTTATAGTGGGCATTTGCGGGTTGTTAACTACAAAGGTAAAGTCTTTTGTTTATGCTGGGTTTGGCTGAACTTTTAATGCCCTTTGTATCATGTATAAGCACCTCATTCTGCATGGTGTCCTCACTCTCAAAAAAGGCCTACTAAAGCCATAAAGTCCGTCTCCTACAGGAGATAACATCCCATACATGGGGGATAAACTTGAATTTTTTTTATTTTATTTTTTTTTTTTGTCTTACCTTGTCTTTCAGGATTTTATAAATCACTTAAAAGCTAAACAACATCATGATTGGTAAACCCTTTGTCCTTCATTTTGTACCCGTCTCTCATGTGTGGAAAGCAGCATAATGATAACATCACACTGGGTCTCCTGGGATCTCATTTATTCTAACATTTGATAATCACCTCCAGATGTAAACACGAGTTTCACATGCTATGAAATATGAAGGAGTGAAAGCTGCTTCATTAAAATCTGTCTGGATTTCATCATCACCTCTCAAATTGTGAGATACTCCAGAATATATAATCGTCAAACTCCTGCACCTTCTGCAAAGCTATCACCAACATGACAAAGTACGCTATTAACAGCACAAACATAAACTCACAAGAATCAAAATGACTTTTTCTTTCTAATCACCGTTTCACAAGATTCATTACTCGATGCTAATAATATCTCTCACATAGCGACATACCACAGATCTGATTGTCTAATTAGAGCAACATCGCCAGTCTACTGTCACATTAGAGTCCACAGTTACCATCTCAAAGACCTACATGATGAAACAATAAGTGTAAACTGACATATACATCCTCAGTGAGAGCTAAAAACTCCTAGCCCCTGCCATTATTATTAACTTTCCATCCAAATGAAGTGTAAATTTTAACTGAATTTCCCTAATATCTGCAAAATAAAAGGGGAATTGTGCACTTCCATCCACCTCTTGTTATGCTAAGTCTCTAGTTGGGTGCCATTAAACCGTGGTAAAAGAAGAAGGCACTTGTGATGATGTCATTGAAAGAGCTCCAGTCAAAGCTCAAATGAACAAAAACGATATGGAATACAGTTATAGAAATAGGACATTTCAATTTGTTTCATGTATTAATTTGAGGAAGGTCATAGTGTCCTTTTTGCTCCACACAGCTCTGATGTGTTCCATTTTTCATCAACCCCGAGTTACAGTATGTTTCCATCAGTGTTAGTTTTGGCAGCTATTTTAGATTTAGTCTAAGTCTGTCTTAAAATGAAAATGCTCATTAGTTTTAGTCGCATTTTAGTCATTTTTTTCCATTACAGTTTTAGTCTAGTTTTAGTCAACTTGCATTTCTCCAGCAGTTTTTGACAATTTTAAGGTGTGATTTATAGCAGGTCTCAAAGATAAAAGAAAGCTGGTTGTAGAACAGATACGTAGACAGGAAGAGATGTTAAGGGGTGCAAAGGTAGTGGCCCAGGCTAAACAGGGACAGTGGTTGAATTGGGAAAGTGTAGAAAAGAGGAAGCTTAGTTGGAGGGACCTGTGGAGTATGGAGGAGAATCGTATTAGATTCCTGGT
>NC_065522.1:18502185-18505625 GCF_006386435.1 Epinephelus moara
GGGGAGCAGTGAGACCTGGCATTAGGGGAGTGTCTCTGGGACGCCAGAGATCACTGTCTAGCCTCCTGGAGGTATCGTGGGACCAACTAGACGAAACACTGGTGAAAGGAGGTTCCCACCTGATGACCCCAAAGACATGCTAGTTATCACTGCTCACTGGTTTGTATAGTTAAGCCTTGCCATATTAGCTTATTGTAGGGCTTAGGTTATTCACTGAGTGTTGATCCTTTCTCTAGAGCACAAACTTCTTGTGTTTTATTTGAACGTACAACACACTTACTGATTATCATTTGAAAAGCTCAACATCTCTCTATTTATGATCTCAAAAGCTTGAACACCACGAATAACTAATCTGAGACAACTAGAATTTGTTCCAGGTTCATTGAAGAAGAAGAAGCAGAGAAAAAAATTCATTAAAGCCTAAATTCTTTCTAAATCTGCAACATTTTTGTCTGAAGGATTAAACTTGTGTTTTTTCACAGAGTTGGTGATTAAAACTAAACTTTTTTCTCTCCAGACTGTTTACTTAATGGCACAGCTACACTCACAGATAACCGAGCGTCCTACCTGCCTGTCAACCCATAAATCTTCCCAAGACAGTCCAGATATAAATGTTCTGAATTCTGTGGAGAACACATATGTGAACACCAGCAACCGGTGGCTGCTTGCTCTGCTGCCGTTCAGAACAATTGGAGCTAACTGCTTACAGTCACCACTGCAACTAACAAACTCCAAAAATCCATTCAGGAGCTCCACCATCCACAGTCAGACAAACATGGCTGATTATTTACTTCTGAATTACAGATCACAACTCGCATCACCAGCTGTCGCTGCTACAGTGGCTAGCAAAACATCGTGGCACTAACAATTTACTAGAGCTTGCCAGCCCGTCGCTAATGCAGCATTTGAAGATAATTGCAGGCACGGACGTTCTCAGTTTCCTATGTCCAATAGTCCACCTCTAACATTTTTGTCACGTCTTGTCAAGGAATATGAAACATATATAGGCTTGTGCTTTCTTGTTTAACTGGTTCGGTCCGATTTAAGAGCTCCACCCGGTTTAATTCACGTCAACCGGATAAATGGGGTGGGGGTGGGGGGTGGGGCGGCCTTTTCACATCAGCGGTGTGTCAAGGGATTATATTCAACTTATCTTGCATTGTAACATGCATTATGACAACTTAATAAGGTTTATGTATGTTTTTAAATGAAGTGGAGGAGCCTACAAGTGTTTTGTTTAGTTTGTCTCAGAGGCTCCGCGGACTGCGGACTCCGCAGCTCCACTCAGCTGTCTGCCAGAGAAGTGTCCTTCTGCTTCTTCTTCTTCTTGTGTAACCTTGTGTGTATTGGCGGTTAATACAGCATTATCGTCACCTAGTGGATTGGAAGCACATTACACCTATAATGGGCTTTTATTGGGAAAAATAGCTCAAATGCGAACCCCAGTGGTAAAATTAGGTATATAATTCGATACATTGGTTCAGTTAGATATTTGGCTTTAAATCAAACCGGTTGGAAAATTTTCAAACCAGCACAAGCCTAAACATATATATAAAATTTTCTTAGTATTTATTATCAACACCTCAAAAGGTTCTGGGTAATGCTGTCTTTTAATCCTGGATTTAAAAATTTTCGTAGAGCATATGCATTTGTAAAGCATGAACAAAAGAAACAGAAAATGAAGGTAAAGATTTGCTTTCTAGAGTTTTATTTATTTATTTATTATTTATGTTAATGTAGATTGAGACATGAAATGTATCAGTATCTTTGAAATAATGTTTACATGAATTATCAGCCTGTTGTCATTCTGATATTTTTGTTCTCAATAATAAATTGAATTTGACCAAACAGTTTTGTCTGAAAAGTGTTTCAAATGATTAATCGACTTTCAAAATAATACCTGATTAATATGTGTTGATCAATTAAGCAATTCACTGAGCCACTGCAATTACTTGGCCTATATGAGGTTTTAGCTTTGCACTTAACTCTATTTCTGCCACCAGTAACAAAACAAATGGTAAATTTGTGTCTCTGTTGCAATTTATTTCAGTCATTGTATTTTCCATAGGAACACTGGCCCCGGTGCAGCTTTCAAGTACTACATGTGCTTGTACTGACACTAGCAGGTTTGCCAACTGCAAGCTGGGATACGGTCCAGTTCTCTGAAACAGTGAGCAGGGTAAGCAGGCATAGAGAACTGATGAATAATACAAATAGAAGTTGTAAAACCCATAAAAATACCGTGATTACAACATATCTGAGTGAGATATTTAAGTATTGGCCGAAGTAAGTTATTTATACGTATGTATGCATTCATTTGTGTAGGTGACAGAAGAAGAGATCTAGTTATTCTTTTGTAAACTATTGTTAAGTGATACTTGAAGGAAAAGTGAACATATAAAGGGTGGACAACAATGAGAAGGAGGAGGAACTGTAGAGGAAGAAGGTTAAGCACACAGTAAGCACAGAGGTGGGTCAACTCATGAGGTCTATATACAGCCAACAACTCAGCCAGTTTATTATCTCCTAAGCGGGATGAATGGACTTCCCGGATTTCATTTGGATAAGAAATGAGGCAAAGCAAGGAAAACCGATCCGTCATCATTTCCCCTTGCTCAGGACAGGCTATGAATGGCTCTTAAGAACACCATTTATTAAGGCTTACTCTGTACTATATACCCCTGGTTCCTCTTAAAATGTTCAATTGCACCACCGCTGGTCATGAATCACAACATGGACTCCCAAATCCCCAGGGACAGAGTCTCAGGGAAAATAAATGAACTGCACCATCAGCCCTCTGCAGTAGTACAGCTTACTAAAGACGATGATGTCATATTCCTCATTTTTAGACTCTGTTTTGTTCTTTTTTGGTGGAATATGAGTTATTTTATTCTCCTTTTCTTTATTTGTTTTTTATACCATCTGGCTTTTCTGCTCTTTAATTTACTGACAGATTGATGTCTTTATTTATCTCTTCTTAATGCTGAAGCCTGATATCTCTTCCAATTAGAGCCCAACTGATACATTAGCGTCAACCAATTATAGCTTTTCACAGATATCATTGCAAGAGTATTTCAGTATAGATATGCCAAAGATATGTTTGAGGTAAAGATCCTAAATTCATTCCTGAGCTTGGAAACAGCAGTTGACAAAACTGTCTCATTGCGTGATCCATTTAGTAGCAGTATTGCTATTTTTTTCCACAGTTTATCCACCAGAGAGCAATGTTAAGGTTATTTTTCATCTGTAAAATGTCCTCAGTTTAAACAGAGGGGTGACAAATTTTAGGAAAACCTGAAAAAATGAGTGAAGAAACATAACAAATGCAGATGCTCTCACACAAGTGAGGTAAAATTAAGCAATTAACATTCAGTCATGCTCTCTGGCAGGTATGAAAATGATTCGTCACCAGATCTCAACCCAGTGAAACAACTATAGGA
>NC_065522.1:18506125-18527176 GCF_006386435.1 Epinephelus moara
AAGAGGTGTTTTTATCTTCCTGTATCTCTCTTATGGTGTCTGTTTCAGGCTGGATCTCTGTCTCAGCTGCTGATTCTCAGACTGTGGAGGTCCAGTCTGGTGAAGAAGTCACTCTCACATGCTCTACGAAGTCCGACTCTCCAACAGTGTGGTTCAGAGTGGTCAACAGAACCAAGGCCAGCTGGATCTCCACTATGTTCAGCTCTAAAAATGTTCCTTTATACTGTGATGGATGTCAAAGTGGAAAATTTGAAATGAGTTCCGACACTCTCAAAATTAAGAAAGTGAATGAATCTGACTCTGGACTGTATTACTGTGTTGTTTACAGCGGTGGACGGACAGTTTTCACCACCATACATTTAAATACAGCGGTGGACGGACAGTTTTCACCACCATACATTTAAATGTTGAAGGTAAGAGTATTATATAATCCATGTCTTTCAAAATTTTCTAATTTAATAATTGATCTTAAAGAACCCATGTGACTAATTGATTTTCATAACGAGAGTGATACAGTTTTTTCCAACTAAAATCAAGAGTAAATATTTTTGAAAGACAGTGATGATGATGATGATGATGATGATGATGATGATGATGATGATGATGATGATGATGATGACAGAAAGTCTAAAAGTAAAAATTTCTTTCATTGTGTAGATTCACTGCTGGTGATTTTAAGATATAAAAAAATAGTATGCTAACTCATTCAATTTAATGGTTTCACGGTTCTCAAGTGGAAGATAGGGTCTCACTATATCATCTTTCTTTCTTCAGAGTCTGATGATATAACAAAGCTGATGAGTGTGATCCTGGGCGGTCTGACTGCTATTCTCCTAACAGTCATTATTGGTCTGGTTGTTACAATCAGGAAACTTCAGAAAGGTACTTTCTAATAGTTCCTGTTTCTATCTTGTTTCATTTTTTTATTCTACATTTCTAATGTTGTGTGAATTAGAGCTTTGATCCTCTGCCCAAACCTGATTGGACCAGACCCTGCTGGGCTCAGACCAGGTTGTAATTTTGCCCAAACCTGATTGGACCAGACCCTGCTGGGCTCAGACCAGGTTGTAATTTCTGATCATTCTCTTGGCTTGAGTCAGATCAGGTTCTCTAACATGAATTTGTAATTTCTGATCATTCTCTTGGCTTGAGTCAGATCAGGTTCTCTAACATGAATTTCCTGCTGTTCGAGCTTTCTATTTATGTATGAATTAACAAACAGTTAATAAGTTTCACTCTCACTGTGCCCGTTGCTCTGCTGCTCTGAGAGTGTGGTGCTCTGAACTGAACGGTATATTCCAACAGCACCCTGAATTAGAAAACACTTCACTTTGTGCCAGGGTGTGTTCTGGTGCTCAGAGAGAATATATACAAACACACATCGTGTCACAAATGTCTGACACAGCACTGAAAAGACTTTACTTTACAATAGCTTGTAATAAATGTTAAACACGCACACACAAAAAATTACAGTGGAAATTTGGGTTTTTGCTGCCGTGGCTCGGGCTCAGGTCTGACTTGGACAGAAATATGTGGGTTCACATAGGGTCGACCTGATTCTTTGGGCCTGATCAAAGCTCGAGTGTTAATATATTAAAAAAATATAAGATTTAATGTCGCTTAAACAGAATAACAGCAAAGTTTTAGGATGATGATTGTCAGTTACCTGATTGCACATATTGTCTCTGTCATTCAGCTGCCAGTGAAGAACAGAATCCACCACAGCATGAGGTAAATCAAGTGTTTTCTTTTACTTATTGTTTTATAATTTAAAGTATGTCTAATTATGAGACCATGTGATTTCTCTCTAAATTTCAGCTCGGAAAGACAAGTGAGAGTAAATATTGTGTTTTACAGAATCCGGGCTCTGATGATCTGAACTACGCAGCAGTGAATTTCTGTCAAAAAGGAAGAAGAAGAGAAGTGGAGCAGAATGTTGTGTATTCTTCTACTAGATAGGAAGATCAGGAAGCAACCTGAGGTGTTGTTCAGAGTAAAACTGATGCTTTGACATATTAATCTGCAGATGTGCTTTTGTGTTGGTGGTGGACTTACCATTACTGTGTCAAAAGAAAAAGAAATGTGAAGGCCTATTCCTAGTAATGTGTTCTATTCCTGTTCCTCTTATGTAATCAGAGTACATCAATACAGAAAGTAGATATTTTAAATATTGACTTAATACTCTGAGTGTCTATACTGGTATGAGGAATAAAAATACAAAGATGCAGCAGCCATCCAGCTTTATGTTTCTTTTCATGTACTGTACATGTAACAAGTCTACTGTCTACTGTGGTAAGAAAACAGCGCTGTGGGGTACCAGCCTAAAGAGAAGTCTCAACCACAGGAGGACTGGCCTTCAGCTGAGTTCTATTTATTTCAATGTGTTACTTTTGCAATGTAGCATCAGCTACAGAGACCACCAAAAACAAGACGAGGTCAAAACTTTATACATAGTTTGATTATATACTGTATGAGATGCTAGAGGGCTTTTAATTTGAAACAATGGCTTTTAATTTGAAACAGGACATGGCAGTGTGGCATTCACTCCGTCACAGACTTTCACTTACAACAGTAAGTTGTTGCCTTTAAGTGGTCTACACATTTATCATGGTCCTTATACCATAGATGTGTGGTGGTGTGTTTGAGTTGCTCTGCAATTACACCACCAAAACACTAGCTTGCAGGGAGTTTTTATGAAATGCAGTAAAGTTTAATTGATTCAACTAACACACCTAAGACACACATAAAACATGGCTTAATAGCAACAAACAAATAAACAAAACAACAAGATTTGTCTTATTATAAGTCACAAGGTTCAAACACAAAACGACTGTCAGACAAGTTTTCCCACACGAACAACATGCTAACGTTATTAGCATAAGCCCTTAGCGGAGTTTTCCTCTACTCTGATGAAGTCAGGAGCAACAGCAACATCTAACAAAGGTAATGTTACAATATTCAGCTCCATTATAACTCACAAGCTTCACCAACAAAACAATTGTCTTCCCTGTGAGCACCAAACGAGATTTCAGTTGTTGAATTCTGGTTGAAAACTGGTTAATATTCGGTCTGCATATCTAAGACCTCTCCTCATCCATAAATTTTTATAATTATTTTGATTATTTGTTCAATTGTAGGTCAAAAGAGAGACAATACTGATGAGTGAGTAAGGTATTTCTCTAAAGTCACTGCACTGGGTGAAATGTCGTATACACCAAGACTTAATTTGTATGTATTTAATGTTTCATATAAAATGTCATAAATATGGAACTATACAGTCTGTGTGCTGCCAGCAAGTAGCTTTCAGGACATTTTTTAGTTTCAGATCTGTACAGTCTACATCATTCAAGTAAAATAAAAACTTGCGCTTACTGCCTTAATACGCATGCGTAAGTACTTTGTTGTTACAGCTTCGACAAGATCAAATGTAGGCTACAGATGTCTTGTGGCCCACCAGGACTCTCAGACTGAAAAGAAGGAGCTGACGAGATAAACACAAGTCTTCACGCTACCTATAGGCTACTTTGTAAGTACCTGTGCCACTGTACTTCAATAAAGCAAACCAGAAATTAACACTATTAGTTTTATGTTATGCTGCTCATGATGTGGCCTAGGGATGCTGTTGTGCCAAGCTAGCTTGGTGTTAGCATGCTTTCAACTAGAAATCAACATTGAAATCCTGGTTGGTGTTCACTGGGACAGACCTTGTTGTGAGCAGTTTCATGTAGGAACCATTTACTTTCTACCAAAGTACACCCACCAACTGCACAAAAGGATCTACTCATGGACAAGAGGCTCCAGCTTGTTACAGCACAAGATGTAAGCCTTAATGGCATCCTCCATAGCTAAGTTGTACTGTTAGCTAGCTCAGTAGTGCTGGGGAGCTAACAGTAGATACACTTTTCCTTCTGCATGGTAATACAGTTGGCCTCAGAAAGAAAGTAGTTCCTACATGAAACTGCTCACAACAAGGTCTGTGGATTGTCTTGAGTAACCAGGTCATGATTTCTGCAAAGAGATATTGCTTATTGAGTTTTCCCGCCTTTTTCTTTGGATTTTGGAGTGAACTGTCCCTTTAGTATATTTTGTTTTTAGGTCACATTTGATGGACTGTGTGGCTGTCAGACTTGTGTAGTACTTGAAGATTGGTCAGTGTAGATGCCAAGTTAGCTAGCTAGCCAACCTTAGCTTTAGTTTACTGGTCAAGAAGAAAGGCGGTCACCTCACTGGCTCTTTAGCCCTTGAAACTCCTTCAGCTGACTTCAAAGAGCACAAGCTGAACTAACGTTCACCATGGCTTAATTTCCGTGGTGTTCCCCTTTAATTCTACATTCCAACCAAGGTCTATCTCTCTTTAGCCCGTTTTAGATAGGAATTGTGCAAATTTGCAGGAAAGCCCAAACAGTCTTTTTTCAGCATTGGCAGTATAAAAACAAAACTGGGGAGTGCGGCAAAATGCTGCCTACCTACTTTTGTTTATACAGAATGCGCCTTATTCAGGGCAATGCAGAGTGTGAGCAAGTAACAAAACGTGTAGCTTAGCGTGTGATGTAAACAGTGACGTGGGAGGGAAGCCGTGGCTAGTCAGTCCGTCGGTAGTCTCTATATACAGACTCTACATTCAGTGAATGAGGTGAATGTAGAGTCTGTAGGCAAACCCCAGAGATTTTGCCTCCGGAAGAAGAGCGGAAGAGCCCTGCTTTCCGGTTGTAGGCTGTTTGTAGTCCGTGTGATATTGACCAATCACGTTTGAGCCAGCTGCAGTTGTTGCCAGGTTAAACGGTCCGTGCGGTGAACTAACGAGGTGAAACATAATTGGCGTCACTGCAAACTCTCAATCCATCGCAATGGTTCAGCATATTTACTTATATATAAACGGAAGTCAGAAACTGAAATTCGCCTCCTCCGCCCAAATCAAACCAGACGTCTGCCGGAAGTCAGACGCCAAATACAGCCGATGGGTTCTGAGAATGGTCCTTCGGTGATTCTCTCATAAGATGGCCCATCCTTGACCGTACCCATCATCAGACAGTTAATGGCGTCGAGTTAAATCAACTGGCCTGGCTCTGGCAGCTGTGTCACAGCCGGGATAGCCCCATGTCAACGCCCAGTCAGGCCCAGTTTTGGCAACTATCAACGGACCAGAACAGATTTTGGTGCCGGCTGCTTTTTTGTCCAGGTGCCGTGTCTCAACCAGAAGAGGTCTGTGTCTATATCAGCTTAAAGCTATAGTTGGTAATCCTGTTCAGAAACACTTTTTGTTATACTGGGTGAAATGGTCCTTCCATCCTGAGAGTAGTCAATACATAATGTGTTCAGAAAAAGGAACGAAAAAAATCCGACCTCTGTGGCAGCTGCAGGCCTGTAAAAACTCTGACCAATCCCTGCCTCTTGGTTCGAGTGGAAAGAACCAATCAGATGCCTTCATGTCTCGTCCTTATATATCGCTCTGGTCCTGCCCACGCCCCCCTCTGTCCCTCCCTCCTCCCTGCATGCACTTATCACGTGTCACCGTTGCCGGAAATATTCAGCACACTCCTCAGTAGAAATACTGAGTTAGCAGGAGAATAAGTTTGCTGAACAATGGCAGAGAAAATGCAGCCAAAAGTACCACTTCCAGCGTTACTTGTAACGGCTCGCCCCGCTTAACAGGCTAAGAAAAGAAAGTCTGAGGCAGAAAAGGCTGCGACGAAAAAGGCTTTGGATAAAGCGAGAGGACAAACCAGAGTCAACATCGTTGCAGCTTTTGAATGGTGGAGACAACTGAGGGAGCTGAAGGGCCTGAAAAGTGATGTACAGGTTGCTGTCTTTCTGTTGGACAGGTAATTATATGATTTGCTTCAGTTGGATTTGTTATTTTCATGAAATATGTAACCTTAGCCAACTTAGCTACTTTTGTAGCTCGTATTAGCCCATTACTAACATTAGCTTCTCTGTCGGTGTACTGCAGGATGCCTCTTCAAGTTTATGGGGGCGTGGCTTTGGACGGAGCACTGACGGGAGGGGGAGGAGGGTGGTGGAGCTTAGAGGAGGTGCCACTTTCAAATCTTGCTAGCTCTCCAACATTACCAACTATAGCTTTAATGTGGGCCAGATTTGGCTGAAATAAATGGGTCAAAGTTGGCTCACATTTGGCACCATGGAGCCAGAACACAGCCAGTTGACACTCGGCCACAATAGGGCCAAGTCTGATGGCCACCTGGCAATGAAGAAACTATTTTAACTGTCATGTCTGAATTGTCCATCATGTCTGAGTTGTTGTTGTTTTTTAAAAGACTTTCAGTTGTATTTATGAATATAGATATTATTGACACCCACATGCTCCTTGTTGCACTTTCCACTGTGCTGACAAACACCACTGTCTGCATCAGGAGGATATCTTTATCTTTACACCTCTGACAGGCTCAAGCTTTCTTCACACAGTGGATAAGCATCTATCAAACTTGTAAATAGATGTGTGAAGCAGTGTGACACTTTCATATCCTCATATGAGATCATTTACTCTACAGGCTGCTCATGTTTAAAATATGACAGATCAGAACAAAGCCACAGCAAATGCATCTCTTTCTCAACTATTAAGACCCTTTTTTTTAAATAACATGACATTAACTTCCAGGCAGGTGACCAATCACTGCATGAAGTGGGTGTGAATGTATGATTTTCAGAGAGTTACAGAGATGGTCAGACACAGATCTCTCAAATTGGACGTCAGAAAGGTGTTTAACAGCAGACATTTACAACAGACCACAAATACTGTGAACCTTTTGTAGGATTTTCTTTTTTTTTTTTTAATGTATATGTCAGTAAGATATCTTTTACTTTTATTACTACGCACAAAATCTGCTTCAGTAAACATCCAAAATAGCAAAAAAACAAAACAAAAAACATACAGCAAAGCAGATGCAGTTTCAACAGTCAGTTGCACTTCCATATATAAGGCTATATCTAGATCTAAGGTTTTGAGTTTTTGTTTTGCACCTGGTGTTTCTTCCCTGGAGGTAATTTCACCTGACAGAAAAGAGTGTACAGGTCTCAGGAAGGGCAGTGATGATTTGTCCTGAGGATGGCCTAGGTAGTATGGATTTCACTTTAGTTTTTCTATCTGCTCTTTCCTCCAGGGGTTTTTTCCTTTTAATGAACACCGTCTCAGCTCCACCTTTTCTCTTCCTCTTGTCCTATCTTTCACCTGCCCTGTCTTCTGTCTCCGCCTTGCTTGGTCAAGCACATTAACACAAACACCCCGCCCCTTAAGTTGACAGAACCCTTCCTGGAGCACAGTTAGACGTTGCAGAGCTGCCATCGTACGCACTACGATGAAGTGTACCTTGATAACAGCTTTAATCATCTGCAGCCTCGGTAAGTACTGCCAACATATTTCTCTCAACTCCATCACAACTAAAACATATTTGCACATTATTATATTTATTAAGAGGTGTTTTTATCTTCCTGTATCTCTCTTATCGTGTCTGTTTCAGGCTGGATCTCTGTCTCAGCTGCTGATTCTCAGACTGTGGAGGTCCAGTCTGGTGAAGAAGTCACTCTCACATGCTCTAAGAAGTCCGACTCTCCAACAGTGTGGTTCAGAGTGGTCAACAGAACCAAGGCCAGCTGGATCTCCACTATGTTCAGCTCTAAAAGCACTTCTCAATACTGTGATGGATGTAAAAATGGAGCATTTGAAATTAGTTCCAACACCTCCGCTGCCTCTCTCAAAATGAAGAAAGTGAATGTATCTGACTCTGGACTGTATTTCTGTGTTGCTTTCACACAGAACACAGTTTTGAGCACCACACATTTAAATGTTACGGGTAAGATTATTATCATTATTATTATTATTATTATTATATTTATTAAACCCATGTCTTTGTACATTTAATAATTGCCCATTGTTGTGTATAATTTTTGAAATTAAAGAGTTTTTAAGTAAAATTAAGAGTAAATGTATCTTCATGTTGTTAACAGGCAGTGATGAACCTCATGATGATGTTGACAGAAAGCCTAAAAGTAAGTTTTCTTTTGTTGTGTAGATTCACTGCTAGTGATTTTAAGACAATAACAATATGGCTTATTTCAGTTGTCAGTTTAATGTTCTCACAGTTATCAAGCCAGTAAGTGGAAAATAGAGTCTCACTATATCATCTTTCTTTCTTCAGAGTCTGATGATGTAACAAAGCTGATGAGTGTGATCCTGGGCGGTCTGACTGCTGTTCTCCTAACAGTCATCATTGGTCTGGTTGTTACAATCAGGAAACTTCAGAAAGGTACTTTCTAATAGTTCCTGTTTCTATCTTGTTTCATTTTTTATTCTACATTTCTAATGTTGTGTGAATTAGAGCTTTGATCCTCTGCCCAAACCTGATTGGACCAGACCCTGCGGGATTCAGGCCAGGATGTCATTTCTTAACAGAGTGTGTTCTGGTGCTCAGGGAGGATATTTACAAACACATCCCATGTCACAAATGTCTGGTACTGCACTGAAAGGTTGATTTTGTCTTGTAATCAATTTTTTGAAAAAAAAAACAAAAAAAAAAACTAAATTTACAGTGAAAATTCTGGTTTTTAATCTGGCTCGGGCCTAAAATTGCTGCTGTGGTTCGGGTTCAAGTCAGGCTTGGACAGGAACTATGCAGGTTCATGTAGGGTCAGGCAGACAGAATTTCATGTTGCCAAATCAGAATAACAGCATAGTTTTAGGATAATGATTGTCAATTACCTGATTGCACATATTGTCTCTGTCATTCAGCTGCCAGTGAAGAACAGAATCCACCACAGCGTGAGGTAAATCAAGTAGGGTTTTTTTTTCATAATGTTATAATTTTAAATTATGTCTAGTCACGAGACCATTTGACTTTTCTCTAAATTTCAGCTTGGAAAGACAAGTGACAGTAAATATTGTGTTTTACAGAATCCGGGCTCTGATGATCTGAACTACGCAGCAGTGACTTTCTGTCAAAAAGGAAGAAGAAGAGAAGTGGAGCAGAATGTTGTGTATTCTTCTACTAGATAGGACGATCAGGAAGCAACCTGAGGTGTTGTTGAGAGTAAAACTGATATTATATTAACTAATTTGCATGTATGCTTTTGTTTTTAGGTGGTGGACTTGTGATATTTTTTCTAAACCTAACCACATGCTTTTGTTGCCTAAACCTAAGGAAGTAAATTTTGAAAATAAATTATATGCATTTAATGAGCAGAAAGTGTGCATTTCCTGTGAAAACAGAAGTTTATTTTGAAAAGACACAATTAATGGCATTAATGGCAATAAACCAAATATTTCCATAAACTCACTCATGCATTATGTTAAATAATTTAATACTAGTCCATACCCATTGGTAGCTTTGTCACCTTCTACCTATGCCAATCCTCAATGCCTATGTGCAGTTTCACATAGACTGACCACGTCAGTGAGTAGAAGAACGTGGGACAGACAGAATGACACACTGACAGAATGACACACTGACAGTTTCCGTGATTATGTACAGCATACCATACCATGACTTAGTCATACCAAAAATTAGAAAAAAAGCTAAACATTCGGCCACAGGGGGAGCCACAGCTATCAGTCGCATTTTAGCCATTTTTGAGCATTTTTCTGTTGTTATAGCGCCACCCAGTTGCCAANCCATTCAAAGTTTGCAATTTCAATCGGTTGCTATAGCGCCCCCCTTTGGCCAAATGATGTAATATTGCTTCATTTGCATCCTCCCATGACCCTCTACCACTGTGCCAAATTTCACGTTGCGTGAAAATAAATTTGCACGCAACTTTGTAGGCATATGACCACACATAATCTGAGGGGACCCCTCCATTATTGACCCGATCAAACAAAATGGGGGCGCTAGAGAGCTAATTTCTTATCTAGGCCTAACCGCCATATCGATTTTCACTAAACTTGGTAGATATGTAGAACAGGATGCGTCAAGGTGACTGGAGAAATTTAACTCTAATTGGCAACTGGGTGGCGCTATAACAACAGAAAAATGGCTAAAATGCGAGAGATCGCTGTGGCTGCAATCGTACTATCAAATTCACAAAAACTCTGTCTGAATACATTGCTCTTCTTAATGGGTTCAGCTGACTATTTAATCTGCAATTTCCTATGACCTGTATCCCAAACACACACCATGTGAAACTGTACGTGGGCAGCTGTGCACTCAGTGGGTATGGACTAGTATCCTTTGATTCACCAAAACAACGGTGAATAAGGACTGGTGTGTCAGTGGGGATGTGAGTTGCTGTCCTGTTCCTGTTGTGATACACTGCTATATACCATTCAGAGGCGGCTGCAGAGTAGTGCCATTTTCGGACAAGCAAACATACAGCTGTCTTGTTAAAATCAGGATGTGTGGACACTTACATCAGTCCACAACAAGAAATCCAGGATTACCGGAGACATGGACATGGACAATTCAATTCAAATTCAATTGCTAGCCCTCCCTATTTTCAACGAATGGACTTGTCGGGAATCTGGACTGACGTGCTGNTATGCTGTAAAGCCCTGTGAGGCAAATTCTGATTTGTGATATTGGGCTTTATAAATAAAATTGATTGATTGATTGATTGATGGACAAATGCAGCAGCTGTGCAGCAATGGGTTGGAGTGTACAAAAGTATCCTCACAATTGGGCCTACAGCTTAGTGAGCGTTGCAAAGCCGTAGACCATACAGGTGATTTGTTGTGAATTTTCAAAGTTTTGAAGTTTAAACATTCACTGTAGTGCCACCATTAGGACTGCTGGCCCCCAGTTCCTGTTGAGGAAGTTCAGCATGATGCTGGATCTACAGTATGTGCCAAGTTTGGTTTATTTTCATGCATGGGAAGTTAGAGATCATTGAAAAGAGGAGAATATTGGCAAATACAAGAGGGACCGGCAACAGAGTTTGTAAAGAACTCATAAAGCTGCCGCCAACAACGTAAGAAGACATAAAGGACTAAATTACAGTGCACAAATTAAATCACATTTCACTGTACCTTGTATAGTTCCATGTGAGAGATAAATGATTGATTGACTAGTGTTCCCAGAATGTAAAACTATTTTGTATAGTGAAGGTATTTTTGTAGAAATGTGAGTAGTGATCATTCTGTCGGTGGTAAATCAATCTCAAACAGTGTCACTGCTCCTCCCATCACACTTAACAGACTCAATACGCACACAAACTCACATCACTACTTTCTTGTGAAAAGATGCCTGTTGCAAGGTGACACTTTCACAATCTCATGTCAAAGCATTGATTCTTCTAAAGGCTGCATGTTTAAGATGTGAAAGCCACAAGTGCATTTGAACCTACTATGCCAAACATTAATCATTAAAATGACAAAGTTGACACAATCTTTTAATCAGCTTATTTTGCGTGTACATTATAGTCAAGCAGAGATCATGACATTGTAGATTGTTTTAAGCTACTTTAGCAGATTTGCTGTAACATTAGCATCATCAGTACACGAGTTAATCTTATTTCCTCATTTAGATCGTTTAAAATACGCAGTCAAATAATTCATTCATTCATTTACTACAGGGTCAAACTTATATGTAGTGATGTGTCAACAGCAGTCCAGTGAAAACATCTGTAGGATATGTGAGTACACTGATACATCTTTTGTAGACTGCTATCATCTTGCAACCATTGTCATGACAGCATTTATATTGCGAGTCTGAGCAGCCGGAAAACCAACAGAACAGCCCACCTCTTTACGTAGAGACCAGTCTTACTGGAGCACAGTGCAGTTACAGACATTGCAACCGTGCAGCCATACTGTACACACAAAGATGAGCTTCACCTTGATAACAGCTTTGCTCTGGACCTGCAGTAAGTACAATTTTTTTCTTAATACAACTGTTCTAATCTACCAGAGCTGAGATGTGTAGACTTTGAATGCACATAATTTATGTGCATCGTATTGAATTCCAAGTTTATGTATTCATGTCATGTTGTTTGTTTCAGGTTTGATCTCTGTCTCTGTTTCGGAGTTCCACACTGTGGAGGTCCAGCCTGGTGAACAAGTCACACTCATGTGCTCCAACTTTACCAGTTTTATCTCTCACATATTCTGGTTCAGACTGACCAGGAGAGCCAACATCAGCTACGTCTCCTCTATGACGACCCCTGATACCAAAGCTTTGCTCCGTGATGGATTTAAAAATGGCAAATTTAATATGACCTCCAACACCACTACCATCTTTCTCACCATCAAACCAGTGGATGTGTCTGACTCTGGACTGTATTTCTGTGGACTTCACCCCGATGGGAAGTCAGTAATTAACAGTGCAACATATCTAAATGTTCAAGGTAAGAATGTTGAAAAGTCTTCTCTGTTGTTTGGAACGTAACAGATAGGTGGCCCATGGCAAAATAGGACTGTCTGTAGGCTGGACTGTAAAAAATAACATCAGTAACAGATCGTGATATCTTTAATCCCCCTTCCTCTCATTAGAATGTCTTTCACTGTCACATCTGTGGATGGATGTGCCGTTTCAGTCCTTCACAAATAACAAAGTTAGGTCTGTCTATTTAAATATCAGTCATTTAAAATAAAGCCCTGGAAAGAGAGTCTAATGTAATAGTACCTCCTGCAGAATGTCCTCATGAAACAACGAGCCTGAGTGTGATCCTGGGTGCTCTGACTGGTTCCCTCATCATCGTTGTCATTGCTATGACCTTCAGGATCTGCAAACTTCAGACAGGTACTCGGTGAAAGCAGTTTTCTGGACATATACAAACTTCTTGTTTGGCAAATGACATGAACAGGATTGTTTTTAAAGATTGAATGTCAATTATTTAAACAGATGTACGTTGTTCTTTAATTTTAGCCGATGGTGAAGAACAGAATCCACAACAGAGTGAGGTGAATTTATTTTTAAATCATATTGTCACTGTGGTTAAATTTAAGTCCAATTTTATTATGATATGTTTTGTTCTTTCAAGTGTGCTGGAATTACTTTGTGTATTATGATGTGCTGAGTGTGTGAATGTAAATACTTTTATTTACAGAACTTGGACTCTGATGACCTGAAAGCCGCAGCGCTGAGTTTGTATCCAGCATCAATAAGAAGCAGGAGGCCAGCATCACACAGAGAAGTGGAGACTCGTGTGATGTATGCAGCCAGCAGATAGTTAACATCTGTCTGCAGCTGTGGAGGAGCGAGGGAGGTGTACATCAGTCGTTAAACAGGAAGACACAGCGCCGTGTGGTGTGAGCTCTGTGAGAATAAAGTGTGAAATGAAACGCTGAGCGCTGGCTGACTTTCTACTGTCTGTCTGTTTGTCTGTCTGTCTGCCTACTGTTACCCATCATACCACTGTGGTGACAGGCAGCACTGTCTGTGACTGTATCTGTATCATTATCAAGGTTTCAATCAGAGGAAGCTCATAACCACACACAGCAAAGACCTTCATGCTCCCACAGAATAAAAATACTTAATACAGTGAAGGTATTTTGTATCCGTAGAGATGTGAGTAGTGAGCATCCTGTTAGTGGTAAATCAAACTCAAACCATTTCACTGCTCCTCCCATCACACTTAACAGACTCAATACTGACATAAACTCCCACCAGCACTTTCTTGTGACAAGATGCAAGATGCAAGGTGATACATGTCTCAGATCAAAGCAGTGACTCCACTAAAGGCTGCACATGTTTAAGATATGACAGATCACAGTAAAGCCACAGCAGGTGAAGGTCCTATCTATCTCCACTGTGGTGTGCATATGAACCTACTAAGCCTTGCAAACATTGATCCAATAACTGTCATTGGTCAGGTAAGATTTTCAATGCTATTACTGATGCAACCATTTAGTCAGCTTCTATTGGGTGGACGTTATAGTCAAGCAGAGATCACGACAATGTGGACTTCTTTCAGTTACTGTAGCAGGCCGGTCAGCAGCATTAGCACCTCTGCACAATTTCACTGTAACTAACTACTGTGAATTTACGGTGGATTTACAACAGTATCTTACAGTTCTATGTAACAATCGTAAAATACAGTTGCATATTAATCTCACAGTCATCCTACATCCATATGCTATAATCCAGTATACATACTGTTAAAATAAAAGACAATGGATGCACTAAAAACTAACAATAACATGCTGGTGTCTCTGCTGCCAGCACTTTACTGTGATTTTACAGTAAAAGTACTGAGATGACATATTATTTTGAGGTACAGATTAAGAAAAGGTTCTTTTTTTTCATTTTTAGTGATAGCTAAAAAATTAAATTCAAATTTACTGGCTTTGATATATATTTTTAGAGATCCGTCTGAGTATGAGATCAAATCACACGGACGAATAAATGACTTTGTGTTGAATTGAAAAAAGAAAAAATAATCATAGTTCCTTCTGGTTTAGTCACAGTTTATGGTCGGGGTATGTAAAACAGTCGTTCACAGTACTCTGAGTCATGCTACGATACCAGTTATGCAGCTCTTATAAATGAAACTTGGCTAAACTTGGCTTAAATGGACTAAAACAACAATAGTAGTTTAAACAATATAACCACAGCTCCCGATTTTGCCTGTGCCAGGTGGACACGGTTTATAATCATGAATCAGAGACTGTGGAGTGTCCCGATGTGGAAACATTGTAATCAGCAGATACTTTAACTATATTTTTATTAAATGTCAAGACACTTTGTTATGTATTGTCATTAACTATGACTCAGCATAATGCAGGCAGGAGAGTTAAACCTCTATGGTGTCATGTCTTGACAGCAGTCTAGTAAATATATAAGCTTTCAGTTAAATCATCTGTTGTATATGTGTTTAATAACACATTCCTGTTTATATCAGTATCCTGATATACTGTGGGAACAGAGCATCAAAGATTACACTTCCTTATGTTGATTAGACTTATACATATTGATGTGTCTCTTGAAGACTTCTAAACTTTTGCTAAAACATTATCATGATTATCTAAAGTGTTGTCAAAGAGGATAATATCTTTCGGCAGGACAGGACAAAGTTATTAACTTGCAACCATTGTCGTGACAGTATTCACATTTTGAGACTGAGCAGCCGGAAAACCAACAGAACAGCCCACCTCTTTACGTAGAGACCAGTCTTACTGGAGCACAGTTCATTGCAGCGGTGTTCACACAAAGATGAGCTTCACCTTGATAACAGCTTTGCTCTGTACCTACAGTAAGTACACTTTTTCCTTAATACAACAACTGCAGTAATGTACCAGAGCTGAAATGTACAGACTTTTAATTAACAACATAATTTACATGCATTGTGTTAAATTACAAGTTTTAGAAGTCATGTTCATGTTGTTTGTTTCAGGTTTGATCTCTGTCTCTGTTTCGGAGTTCCACACTGTGGAGGTCCAGCCTGGTGAACAAGTCACACTCATGTGCTCCAACTTTACCAGTTTTATCTCTCACATATTCTGGTTCAGACTGACCAGCAGAGCCAACATCAGCTGTATCTCCTCTATGTCGAGCCCTGATACCAAAGCTTCGCTCCGTGAAGGATTTCAAAATGGCAAATTTAATATGACCTCCAACACGTCTACCCTCTTTCTCACCATCAAACCAGTGGATGTGTCTGACTCTGGACTGTATTTCTGTGGACTTCACCCCGATGGGAAGTCAGTAATTGTCAGTGCAACATATTTAAATGTTCAAGGTAAGACTGTTGTTGCAGAGGTGTTTGCTGAAATAACGAGCCTGACAAGTGTGATCCTGGGTGCTCTGCTTATTTTCCTCATTGCAGTCATCATTGGTCTGGTTGTCAAAATCAGGAAACTTCATACAGGTACTTATATGCTTTTATTTAAGTGCAAATGCAAAACTTGCTGTTTGCCAGAAAGTGTTAACAGCTGTGTGTTTGAGCCATTAAGTGACCAGATGTTGTGTTTCTGTCATTCAGCTCATACAGAGGGACAGAATCTACACCACAGTGAGGTCCTCACATTTTAACCTTATTAACATTGATCAAAGTGTAATTTATGTGATGACTGGTCCAAGTCCTTTCTCATTTTATGATTTGATGTTTAATTACAAACTCAGCCATGAAAGATGAGTGACTGTAAATATGTTTATTTACAGAACCTGGGCTCTGATGATCTGAACTATGCAGCGCTGAGTTTCCATCAAAGAGCAAAAAGCAGCAGAAGGCCTCCATCAGTGAACCAGCTGGAGCCACATGTTGTGTATGCTGCCACCAGATAGACTCTGGAAACATCTGGAACTGCAGCTCACAGTGGAACTGATGCATTGTCATATCAAACTGATACTATATATGCCCTGTGGTGACAAACAGCACTGTCTCACTGTCTCGGTGAGGTACTTTAAAAGTATGTGCATCATGACTGAAGTCTCACCCACAGGAAGTTTGGCCTTCAGCTCTCTGAAGCTCAACCACACACAACAAAGGCCTTTATGTCTCCAGAGCTCAACTGTAATTGGTCAGTTTTGTTAAAAGTCAAGACGTTTTTGTGTTGTAATTGTAGATATGTAATCACTGAGCATCATGTTAGCCATAAGTCAGTCTCAAAATTGTCACCACCTCCCTCATCACACCTCAAACTCACAACATCTATCAAACTTGTGAAGAGGTGTATGATGCAGTCTGACACTTAAACAGTCAGACATAAAGCTTTTACTCTGCTCAGGACCACCTGACTGGATGATAATAAACCTTAGAATCTGTCAGTAAATAAAATAATGTGAAAAAGTTGGGGTCTTGTTTCGTGTTTCATTTATTTCCAGTTGTCCTTATGTTTCTCTTCAGGTCTTGACACAATAACAAAGCTGGGTAGTGTGTTACTGAGTATAGTATAGAGAGTATACTGCCACCAGAGAGACTCAGGACACAACTGGAACTGCAAGTCTGAGTGGAAATTATGCTTCATCTGTATTATCATCAGCAAACAGTACTTAAAGTACTAAAAGCACAGTGTCAACCTACAATAGAACCACAGGACTGTGACTTCAGCTACAAGCTATTTTTTACAGTGTGATTATTTCACACTGTCAGCAACGCCCACAAAACAAAAAATAATCATCGATTATATGTTTTGCCTATGTATCACCATTGCTGTTGCTGTGTGTCAGTGAGGAGTCTCTATCTGTATCATGAGCGAGGCCTTCAGCTCTCTGCATCAGAATCACACACAACAAAGGCACTCCTGTTTCACAAGAGAAAAAAGGCACCATCATGACTTTCAATGTGAAAACATGCTTTTGTATCCATTGAACTTCCTGTTGACTGTTAATGTGTGAGAAGATGTAAAGTAATAACAATAATAATAATAATAATAATAATAATAATAATAATAATAATGATAAATTTTATTTGAAGGCGCCTTTCTTGGCACTCAAGGACACCGTACAGATACACAATATCACATTAAAAAGACATTAGTGTCACACAAAGTGTTTCACATCCTCATATGAAACCTCAACAGGCTGTGTTTAGAACATGACAGGTCACAGCAAAGCCGCAGCAAGTGCAGTTCCCATCCATCTGCCGCAGTAATGCAGGGAGGGGTTGTTAAAAAAGGGTTCGTATCAGGGTGAAGGTTAGGCGTAACCCTAACCCCTAACTCTCACCCTAACTCCAATTTTGGTGGCCCAGACACCACTGGGAGATGACAGTGTGTGTCAGTGAAAAGCATGGTTTAGTGGCCTTGCAGTTTTGATATATTTACAATATGTTCAGGAGCATGAACAGCAAGGAAAAATGTTCATTTTGATGTCCATGATTTCTACAAGCGATCATGTCCTTTGGTCCTGTTGTTTAGGGCCGTTCCGAAATCATCATGATGCCCTGTGGTTAAGGTCTGGTTAGGTTTAGGCACAAAAACCACTTGGTTAGGGTCAGGAAAAGATCATGGTGTGGGTTAAAATGAAAAAGAAAGTGACAAACACATAAGCCGTGAGCCTGCTCTGCCTCAAGCCGGTTGCGACGCACCATACGCCCGCTGCGAGCCATTCAGCACCACGGACAGTCGGACTAATGGGATGTCGAACCAATGGGCTGTCGAACCAATGACATGGACCCGTGAAAACATGGATGCCTCACACACATCAATTCAGTATCTGACCGTATGTCTCCCCTTCTGTTCCTGAGATATTATGCTGAAAAATGGCCAGAAAAGTGTTTTTGCTGAAGATTATGATGTCACAGTGAAGTTGACCTTTGACCTTTTGAATAAAATGTCATCACTTCATTATTTTGTCCTATTAGACATTTGTGGAAAATTGGTCAATATAAGTGTATGAATTCTTGAGTCGTTCTTCATTCTTTTATCCTATTGGACATATGTGCCAAATTGAAGAAATTCCCTCAAGGTGTTCTTGAGATCTCACGTTCACAAGAATGGGACAAACATACAGACGGACAGGTGATCAACCCAACTCACAAGGTTCACTGACAAAACAACGGTCTTATACTAAACACGTTTTCCAATCAAATACAACATGCTAATGTTACAAGCCTATGGCATTTTACATTGTATAAATTACACTAGAGACTAGCAGAGATTTCCTCTACTCATATGGAGCCAGGATAAATCACACACAAGACTTAAAATGCTATTCTGTGGAGGCTTTATTGTCTTCACAATTTATTGTTTTCTATCTGTGAAATAAAAGTAATAAATGCTTCATTTCTGCTGAGGGAAATGGTTTCAGCTTACAAAAATAGACAGGAGATCTGTGTCACTGCAAGGTGTAGTTACATTTCTGGGGAGGTGCACGTCAGGCTACAGTGCAGGCTACAGTGCAGGCTACAGTGTAGGCTACAGAGATATAGAATTTACAAACAACATGGGTTTAACTTTGTGTCATATGATAAACTTCTTAAACCACACCTTCAGTGTGTGTGGGGGACGGACTCAGTGTTGTTGAGCCGCATTGCATTGACACGATCATACACACAATGAGGAACTTCACTGTGGTCACACTTTTACTTCTATGCAGCTTATGTAAGTACTGTCATTGAATTACTTCACAGCACTGACTGTATTGCTTACTGTTAATACGATTATATAAAGACACTGATCACATTCCTGTCAGCCAAATGATTAATAATTCTGTCTGTCTGTTTCAGGCTGGATCTGCGTCTCACTTTCTGAGTCTCAGACTGTGGAGGTTCAGTCGGGTGAAGAAGTCACACTGCTGTGCTCCAACTTTTCAAGTTCTCCCACTTAGATAATTTGGTTCAGAGTGGTCAGGAGATCCCAGCCCCACTGTGTCTCCTTCATGTACAAGCCTCGTGAGCCTGCTTCACTCTGTGATGGATTTCAAAATGGAAATTTTGAAATGAGCGCCAACATCTCCACAGTTTTTCTCAAAATCAAACAAGTGAATTCATCTGACGCAACATATTTAGAGGTTGAAGGTAAGATTGTTGTGAAGTTTGGTCTGTCTTTTCATTGATGTGGCTTTTCCATAGAATACTATCAATCTAACATTTGATTTTGGTGAAATTCATGATCTAGACTTAAATGTTAGACTGTAGATTCATCAGATAGATTCAGTTTTGAATATTTCCTGCTTCACAAAATTATTTTCGTTTTGGTCCATTTAAATATAGCAAAGTGAAAGTCTAATTTAACAATATTTCTTGTTGAAGAGTTTGATGGAACAACAAAGCTGATGAGTGTGATCCTGGGAGGTCTGACTGTTGTTCTCCTAACAGTCATCATTGGTCTGGTTGTGGAAAACAGGAAACTTCAGAAAGGTAGTTTTCCAAAGTTATTGCTTCTGTCTTGTTTTATATTTATTTGATTTCCTCACACTTCTACAGTTGTGTGAATATGTTGAAAGCATACAAAATTTCATATTTGCCAAAACCAAATAACCATAAAGTTTGACCTGATTTGACATATTGTCTCTGTCATTCAGCTGCCAGTGAAGAACAGAATCTGCGACAGCGTGAGGTGAATCAACTTTTATTGTTTAATATGATGTGTTTAAATACTTTAAAGTTGGTTTGTTTTCTCACTAACTCAGCTACCTGACATGTAACTGTGTGTTATCCTTTCCAGACTCTGGGCTCTGATGATCTGAAAGACGCAGCAATGAGTTTGTATTTACCAACAGTGAGGAACAGGAGGCCTGCATCACAGAGAGAAGTGGAGACTCATGTTATTTATGCTGCCCGCAGATAGACTCAGAGAGGAACTGATGCTTTTATCACATTAACCTGCTGCTGTGTTCTTTTGAGGCTGGATGGGAGAGGTTACCATTTTTTTTTATTAAGAAAGCATTAAATAAAATTATTAAACGTGATCTTTGTCAAAGTGCTTTTAATTTCATGTCTCTCCATAGCTCTCTATCTTACAAATCTTATCTGACATTGGTGACTGGTCAGATGTTACAATAGACAGATGGTCCTGCAGAGGTACACCTCAGTCTGGACTGTATTTCTGTGGACTTCACCCAGATGGGAAGTCAGTAATAGACAGTGGAACATATTTAAATGTCAAAGGTAAGACTGTTGTTGCAGAGGTGTTTGCTGAAATAACGAGCCTGACGAGTGTGATCCTGGGTGCTCTGGTTATTTTCCTCATTGCAGTCATCATTGGTCTGGTTGTCAAAATCAGGAAACTTCATACAGGTACTTATATGCTTTTATTCAAGTGCAAATGCAAAACTTGCTGTTTGCCAGAAAGTATTAACAGCTGTGTGTTTGAGCCATTAAAGGGGAAGTTCCGTTTTTTACAACCTGGACCTTATTTCTGGCATTAAATACGGTTGTTNGCAAATGCAAAACTTGCTGTTTGCCAGAAAGTATTAACAGCTGTGTGTTTGAGCCATTAAAGGGGAAGTTCCGTTTTTTACAACCTGGACCTTATTTCTGGCATTAAATACGGTTGTTTACTCACCCAGATAAGTTGGTGTCATTTTGGAGTCCTTCGGAAGATATTTAGATCCGCGAGAGCCGCGTACATCCATATAGTGGGAGTGATCGGGGCACCAACAATGAGGCTCTAAATTACACATTATCTGCCGCGAAACTCATTCAATTCACCAATATGTTTTTATGAATCGCTAGAGTTGCTTGTCATCATCATCCGGGTCATTTATACTGACCTACTAACCTCTG
>NC_065522.1:18528763-18533572 GCF_006386435.1 Epinephelus moara
TTGACACAATAACAAAGCTGGGTAGTGTGTTACTGAGTATAGTATAGAGAGTATACTGCCACCAGAGAGACTCAGGACACAACTGGAACTGCAAGTCTGAGTGGAAATTATGCTTCATCTGTATTATCATCAGCAAACAGTACTTAAAGTACTAAAAGCACAGTGTCAACCTACAATAGAACCACAGGACTGTGACTTCAGCTACAAGCTATTTTTTACAGTGTGATTATTTCACACTGTCAGCAACGCCCACAAAACAAAAAATAATCATCGATTATATGTTTTGCCTATGTATCACCGTTGTTGTGGCTGTGTGTCAGTGAGGAGTCTCTATCTGTATCATGAGCGAGGCCTTCAGCTCTCTGAAGCTCAACCACACACAACAAAGGCACTCCTGTTTCACAAGAGGAAAAAAGCGCCATCGTGACTTTCAATATGAAAAGATGGTTTTGTATCCATTGAACTTCCTGTTGTCTTTTAATGTGTGAGAAGATGTAAAGTGTTTCACATCCTCATATGAAACCTCAGCAGGCTGTGTTTAGAACATGACAGGTCACAGCAAAGCCGCAGCAAGTGCAGTTCCCTGATCTCACAGAAATACGTGAAATGACCACGACCTTGCTCCGTGGTGGCAGCATGTAATGGGTTGAAATTACATGCCGGTACCATGGAAACAATGCCAATGTAAAGTCAATTAGGATCCTTTGTCGTGGTGGACACACAAATTCCCTGATTCAACAATGTCCTGTATACACACAAAAACACAAAGTGTTCTTGATATTAAAACGGCAAATATATTCCTCTGTTATAATTTCCCACCAACAACAATAATAATAATAATAATAATGATAATAACATGATAGTTCGGCTGTACTAGATATTTGATATATTCAGTAGATTTACTTTTTTATGACACTATTTGACAACTCTACAACCGGATGATCTTCCGTCCCAAAAACGCCGTTTCTAGAGAACTTGCTAAAATATCTGAAATTAACCATCATCCTTACTTTTTCTTACCAGGGTTCATCTAGGTGCTGTGTCATTACTAGTTCGGCTTTACTAGATATTAGATATATTCAGTAGATATATCTTTTTACAACCCTATTTAGAACCCTACTTTGCAAATCAGAAGAACTACAACTATGTTGCTGATATGAATCAAACTGCATGGCGTGGTCCTAGGGAATTGTAGTTTTTAAAAAGTATAAGTGTTTTTCCTAGATTTGGAAGTTGTAAATACTGAATTGAGAGTACAGTGTGGACTTTAAGGGGATGGTAAACACACTTGTGTCATCAGATTTAAAATATCTAATTTCTAAATGGGTGAAAATTAATTTTATCCATATTTTATCCATATCTGACAGCACCCTCAGTTGTTGACTACACTCACATGATAGTTGAGGTCAAGAGCTCTCTATAACAGTTGGTCCCATGTCTGTCCCCCCTTTCGTTGCTGAGTTATAAGCCCTCAAACATGCACTGAGGTCAAGGTTCAAAGGTGAATGGCTGAAAGCAGGAGCCATGTAGAATCTTCATACTGACATATGTCACTCTCCAGGTTGAGACCTTTCCAATGATGTATGTGGTTTAGCTCTACGACAAAGTTTTGATTTTTTTGATTTTTTTGGACACAAGCCATGTGTAGTTTCAGAGAGCACTCTGCTCTGAGGGCCCAGTGTATGAAACGATTTCTGTGTGTTTGTTTTTTACTGTAGATAGTTACTAAAATGAGTCATCCTCAGACAATACAATACTACTAAAAAGTAAACCAATAATAACAATCATGAAATAAGCAAAAATAATCTTAAAATTATATTGAAATGTTAAAATCTATTTTCAGAGTGGAATGGTAGCCTAATAGATAACGTAGATACTATTTAGTATTGCTTAGACACTTTATTATTGCTTATATACTATTTAGCCTATTATTGTATTTACTTTTAGCATGCTCTACTTTTATCTACTGTAGGCTTTATGTTTTAATTAATTTAATAACGAATTTATTTTATGTTAGGCCTACATCTTAATATTTTATGTCATTTATCATAGTTTAGTTCATAACTCCAGTGTTTCCTCAGTGGGAGCCGTCTGCATCGGGGGGTGGCTGCTGGCGCTGGCTTGGGGTCCGCTCTCCCCTGGTGGAGTGGAGGGTGGCCGGGTTGCCGGGGGAGGCGGCCGCCTCCTGATGCAGACAGCTCCATGTGTTGGTGTTTTCTCTCTGGTTCTTCTGTGCTCAGCCTTATTTTTTTCTTCTTATTTTTTTATTTATTAGTGGCGTTTGGATTTGGTTACGGCAGACAGACGGCAATTTGAAATGGAATGAAGCCCACAGACGGCAGACAGTAGCTACGAAACAGTAGTGGAACGCGCCCCATCTGCCCACAGCACAATGCTCTTAAAGCCCTACGCTATCAAAAGCTGGCAAAATACATTTATTTTATTTTATGGCCTTGACATTGTTGAGTTATCAAGGACACTTTTGTGTTTTTGTGTGTATACAGGAATGTTAAAGATATCACTGAGGAAAACGAGGTTCACGTGACATTGTTGAATCAGGGAATCCGTGTGTCCACCATGACAATGGATCCTAATTGACTTTACATTGGCATTGTTTCCGTGGTATCGGCATGTAGTTTTAACTCATTACGTGCTGCCACCACAGAATGCGGTGTTAATAGGTCGTGGTCATTCACCTATTTCTGTGAGATCAGGTTGTGCAGTTCCCATCCATCTGTCTCTACTTCTGAAAAACAATGTTTGTATTGTACATTTTTGCAGACCTCAGATACTTTACATTTGTAGGCTTACATTATCTTGTAGCAGATATGTTGAAACTTAATGTTTCTCAGCAACAATGTGGTGAAGGTGTGGTTATGTTTAGCTACAAAAAACATTTGGTTTGGAAGAGATCATGTTTTGGCGTAAAACAGCCATGTTTTGTGGCACTAATGCCGCAGTAATGCAGGGAGGGGACGTTAAAAAAGGGTTCGTATCAGGGTGAAGGTTAGGCGTAACCCTAACCCCTAACTCTCACCCTAACTCCAATTTTGGTGGCCCAGACACCACTGGGAGATGACATAATGTGTCAGTGAAAAGCATGGTTTAGTGGCCTTGCAGTTTTTAATATATTTACAATATGTTCAGGAGCATGAACAGCAAGGAAAAATGTTCATTTTGATGTCCATGATTTCTACAAGCGATCATGTCCTTTGGCCCTGTTGTTTAGGGCTTTTTGGGGTTACTTTTTCATACAGAAAATGGAAATCTGGGCAGGTAAAATTGCAGGTTTTTAACTAGAATTATCACCTCGGGATTGTATGGCTCCATAAACCAGTCAAGTTGCACTTGCAGTTTAAATCCATGTCTGTGAAAACATGGATGCCTCACACACATCAATTCAGTATCTGACCGTATGTCTCCCCTTCTGTTCCTGAGATATTATGCTGAAAAATGGCCAGGAGAGTGTTTTTGCTGAAGATTGTGATGTCACAGTGAAGCTGACCTTTGACCTTTTGAATAAAATGTCATCACTTCATTATTTTGTCCTATTAGACATTTGTGGCAAATTTGGTCAAAATAAGTGTATGAATTCTTGAGTCCAGGCAAGGACTGGCCCACGGGAGAACCTGGCCTGGCCCGCAAGTGGTCTGCTCTGGCCTGCCTGTCTTGCCTGTCTTTATTTATTTTATTTTTTTTAAGGCGCGCTCTGCAGCGCAGGCTGCGCAGCACAGGTGGCCATGCCGGCTGGCAGAGAGCCTGCCCACTGTCAGAAATGATAGGTGCTTGTCAGCATTTGTCACAACGATTGGTCAAAAAGTTGTTTATTTTGTAGATTCAAGACGTGATTAGTTTGTTTCGCTTTCGGCCCGAGCCCACCCCCAAAGCAGCGTGCCTGTAAACTGAAAGCAGCTTGGTTGTGGAGAGTCAGGTGGAGCAGAGAGCAGAGGGTGTGTACATGTTCCTGTGTGTGCAGACTGTGCAGTAGGAGCTCTGCAGCTCAACAGCGCCGTTACAATGGACCGCAAAAAGAGGAAAGGTGGAGCTGAACGGGAGAGAGATAAAAAAAGAAGGGCCATTGAGGAGGAGGCGGCCAGTAAGAAAACTGGTTATTCTCAACATGAGGTCCGGGGAGGATGGGGACTGACCCGAGGCCAGATTGATGATAAGCTGTAAGAGCCAAATTAACCCGTAAGGGTCCATTTAGTTCCATTTTGTACAGAGTCAGTCCTATAATTGAATGCTGCATGATGTCAAACTGGGTCTGGGGGCCCATTGAAATGAAAACTTTTTTTTATTATTACCACTGTGCCAGCAGAGAGGAGAGACTTATTTTCTATGCTCTTTAAGTATGATTGAAGACAAATTAATTGCTTCCATTACAGTAAACACTGGTCAAATGAAAGTATGCTTTTTTTGGTTAAATATGTGTGGTGATGTCATTAGTTTTTGTTCACAACTCCACATATGGAGTGTGTGTGTGTGTGTGTGTGTGTGTGTATGTGTGTGTGTGTGTGTGTGTGTGTGTGTGTGTGTGTGTGTGTGTGTGTGTGTGTGTGTGTGTGTGTGTGACCATGGCAACAGTAACTATGGTGTGTGTGACCATGGAAATAGTAACCATGGTGTGTGACCATTGCAACAGTAACCATGGTATGTGTGTGACCATGGCAACAGTAACTACAGTGTGTGACCATGGCAACCGTAACTAATGTGTGTGTGTGACCATGGCAACAGTAACTATGGTGTGTGGCCATGGCAACAGTAACCATGGTGTGTGTGTGTGTGTGTGTGTGTGTGTGTGTGTGTGTG
>NC_065522.1:18534439-18541339 GCF_006386435.1 Epinephelus moara
ATTAATTCTCCATTGTATCATCTCTGTATTTCGCTACACTTTACTTTTTATTTGTTTTTGTGTATTTTGCATTGTTTCTGTTATTGTATTTTTTGTATTTCATCTTGTGAAGCACTTTGTGAGTCCTCTCTGTGAGAAGTGCTATATAAATAAATTTACTTACTTACTAAGTATTTAAAAGCAAAATGATTTTAATAGTTAAACACTTATTTCAACACATTCATAAATATTAGGTTCAGTTTTTCTCTAGGTTTGTTCTGCTATGTGCTACAAACTACACTGATTATTACACACTGGGCCTTTTAGTTAAGTTTATTTTATTTCACAAATTGAGAACAGTCACAACACTATTTTCTGTATTTTCATTTGCATGTAGGGTTACATAGCTGAAATTCACAACCTGCTGACCTTCTAAGGCAGTGATTTTTTGGGTCCCAACCCATGAGTGGATAACAGCAGAGGTCCAGGCGCCACACTAAACACTTTTTATGGAGAAAAAGATACATGCATGCATGCATACTTGATGCTATTTTAAGGCTATGTTTAGCTAAAGCTATGTTTATTTTATTTTAAATAAAAGTCACAGCACTTTATTTTCTATATTGTAATGTGCATGTAGGTTACAGCTGTAACTTTTAAACACAAATTGAAACAGAACTGTGTGATTGTTTTATTGTTTAAATTAAAATCTCACTAAAATTTGTGTGATTTTGACTTGCCTTTGTCTTTCATTTGATCATTGCAGTATCTTTGAAGACTGAAAAAGGGAATACTATATTGATGACTACTGACCAATACATGGAAACATTTTAATTATTTCACCTTTGTTTTTACATGGTAGTGAGAACATTGCTACATTGCTTATTTTACTGCACAAAATATTTGGTAGGTCTTCTTGGGTCGAAAATACCTCCACATGTGTGTTGCAGCACAGGCTGAAACAGTTAGGGGACCCCTCTTAAGCATAGGCTCTTATCTGTCTAAGTTCAAAAGTTTTCAATATCTATCTAATGTTACTGAAATAAGATCGGATAAGTTGAAGTTGCTGCTGACTTATATTTTTACTTGTTTTACTGTTGCATTGAACATGGGTGTTGCCATAATGATTATGATAAGCTGACATCAAAATGATTTGATGACAAAATAATACAATCATGTTGTTTAGTTCAGCATAATACCCATTCATATAGGAGTCCTGGTTTATTGAGGGGCACATTTGGTGAGGGTAGGGAAGAGAAAAGCACTGGACTGGACTATGAGTAGGGTTGCTGTTACAGTTGTGTTTAATAGAGTTGTTGTTTGACTGTCAGTCTGGAATAATGTAGTCTCGCCACCAGACAATCAGAGATCTCCGCCTTCTGATAGTCTGGGGACACTCCTTTCTAAAGTGTGTTTAACACACCGGAGAAAACGGCCGGCAACAAAGCAACGCCTCTTGCATTTTTGAAAAGGACACGCCCTCCCGGAAATGTGCGCTCCCCCTTTTCTCGTCCGCAAGGAGCTTGAAAATGGATGCCAAGAGATTTAACTCTGTTTTATCAAACGTGTGCTCAGTCGACAAGATTGTGGAAATGAAGGACTTAAAGCGACTTTGTTTAAAACTTTTAACGCAGGACAAAAGCCATTTTGTACCACTACACGTGTTTCTAGTCGGACTATGTTTACGAGCACAAGAGTTCAGCGAGCCACCGAAGGACCGCCCTGCAGATTTACTATTGGTTCTGCAACATAGGGAGTTTTTTTAAACTCTGAAATTGTATCCGCCCATCTAAACACAAAATCAGGGAGAAAAACATCAGTCTTTACTTAAGCAAAGCGTCTAAAGACTGACTTGTGAGTCTAGAAATAATGAGCTTTGGTGATTACTTAGCCCATATGTGTGTCCATGTGCACGTGCACATGTGTGAGCATGTAATGTGTGGATTGGGTGGCCTGGGTGGATGTACAACTCCCGGCCTGAATTTTTGTCCTAGTCCGGCCCTGCTTGAGTCATGGCAAAAAAACATGTTTTGTTAGGTCACATTGACCTAGTCAGTGATCTAGGCAGTTCAGCATTGGGTCCAAGTGGAAGTTGTGCCAATTTGAAGAAATTCCCTCAAGGTGTTCTTGAGATATCATGTTCACAAGAATGGGACAAACATTAAGACGGACAGGTGACCAACCCAACTCTCAAGGTTCACTGACAAAACAACGGTCTTACACTAAACATGTTTTCCAAACAAATACAACATGCTAACGTTACAAGCCTATGGCATTTTACATTGTATAAATTACACTAGAGACTAGCAGAAATTTCCTCTACTCATATGAAGCCAGGATAAATCACACACAAGACTTAAAATGCTATTCTGTCGAGGCTTTATTGTCTTCACAATTTATTGTTTTCTATCTGTGAAATAAAAGTAAATAAATGCTTCGTTTCCACTGAGGGAAATGGTTTCAGCTTACAAAGATAGACAGGAGATCTGTGTCACTGCAACGTGTAGTTACATTTCTGGGGAGGTTCACGTCAGGCTACAGTGCAGGCTACAGTGTAGGCTACAGTGTAGGTTACGGCGTAGGTTATGGCATTGGTTACAGTGTAGGTAGGGTGTAGGTATGGCATAGACAGAGATGGGCAAAAATACATCAAAATGTATTTTGATACAAAATACAAATTACCCCTCAAATAAATGTATCAAAATAAAATACAAAATACTGGTGCCAGAAAATGTATCAAAATAAAATACATGTATTTTGTATTTTCAAATACAGAAAATACTTTTTTTTCTTTTTCTCTATAGGTCACTCTGTCGGTCAGTTGGTTGGTCGATTGGTCGGTGGGTCCAACTTTTCAACTTTTTAACTCAAAAAGTCCTTGACCAAAACTGCTCAAAATTTGCATACTGCAACTAGAGACCACGAGTAACTATATCAGAAAGAATGCCCACAATTTGTCCATAGGTGGCGCTATACTAACTGATTCAAATTTTTTTGTGAATAACACAAAAAATCCTTGACCAAAAACATCAGGCCAGTGGACATCTGTCACACTCAGATAAAATATTTACCTTGACAGACAATCTGTTGAACTTGGAAGACGTGAGCAGCAAGGTAGTCTACTGGTAGCGTGGGTCCATCTACGTGAGCAGCATGCCTGGCAAGTCTAGTCTAGCTGTGCTGTGAACTGTCCACCAACGGTCTAGCTAAACAGCAGCAAGATACTGTAGCTACTGTAGCTAGTTCACTTGTTTGCACACCTTGGAGACTTTGGAGCCCTGTGTTCAACTTTTAAAGAGAAAAAAAAGCTAGGGACATGTAGGCTACCCTAAAATATTATTTATTGATTCAGATTTAGATTCAGACAACTTTATTGATCCCACGTGAGGCAATTTATTTGTAGCATACTCATCCCAAGCATCAACCACAACAACATACGATTTCTTATGTTATGCACAGTCCAGTAAAACAGACCACTAGGTCACTGAAGGGCACATTGAATGGCCCAAGTTTAAAAAAACTTATAGTTAAAAAAAATTTAAAAAGTAAAAAATATTGTTACATCCAATATTACAAGAATGTGTAGTCTATTATTTTTGTTTTTTGATTCGTGGAGAAAGTATTTTGAGTATTTTAATTACAAAATTATTCCACTCAAAAGTATTTTGTTACAAATTACATTTGCTTTTTATCAGCCTTATCAAATACAAATGACAAAATACTCAAATGTAATTGAAATACGTATTTTAAATACAAGTAATAGAAATACTGCCCATCCCTGGGCATATGTACGGCGTAGGTATGGCGTCTATTTGACGCAGAAGTATAAATCTCCCTTTAACCAGCACTTTCAAAGCATTTGAATAGCTCCATTCTCTTTCTCTGCCTAAAACAGCACTGAGTTAGTTAAATAATATGACTGACTGGTGTTCACACCATGATAGGCATCTGTGCAAGCCCACAAACTCTCCACACCACTCACCCCCACACTGAGATATAAAATCTACAAACAACACAGGTTTAACTTTGTGTCATATGATAAACTTCTTAAACCACACCTTCAGTGTGTGTGGGGGACGGACTCAGTGTTGTTGAGCCGCATTGCATTGACATAATCATACACACAATGAGGAACTTCACCGTGGTCACACTTTTACTTCTATGCAGCTTATGTAAGTACTGTCATTGAATTACTTCACAGCACTGACTGTATTGCTTACTATTAATAAGATTATATAAAGACACTGATCACATTCCTGTCAGCCAAATGATTAATAATTCTGTCTGTCTGTTTCAGGCTGGATCTGCATCTCACTTTCTGAGTCTCAGACTGTGGAGGTTCAGTCGGGTGAAGAAGTCACACTGCTGTGCTCCAACTTTTCAAGTTCTCCCACTCAGATATTTTGGTTCAGAGTGGTCAGGAGATCCCAGCCCCACTGTGTCTCCCACATGTTCAAGCCTCGTGAGCCTGCTTCACTCTGTGATGGATTTCAAAATGGAAGTTTTGAAATGAGCGCCAACATCTCCACAGTTTTTCTCAAAATCAAACAAGTGAATTCATCTGACTCTGGGCTGTATTTCTGTGGCTATTACATAAGCAAAAAACCAGTTATTGTGGATGCAACATATTTAGAGGTTCAAGGTAAGATTGTTGTAAAGTTTGGTCTGTCTTTTGGCAAAATTCATGATATAGACTTAAATATTAGACTTTAGATTCATCAGATAGATTCAGTTTTGAATATTTCCTGCTTCACAAAAAAACCCTGTCAATCATTTATGTCCATTTAAATATAGCAAAGTTTAAGTCTAATTTAACAATCTTTCTTGTTGAAGAGTTTGATGGAACAACAAAGCTGACGAGTGTGATCCTGGGAGGTCTGATTATTTTCCTCATTATGGTCATCATTTGGCTGGCTGTTAAAATCAGAAAGCTTCACAAAGGTAGTTTTACGTAGATTTAATATTTTTTCACATCATTCTTTCTTATAACTTCATATTTAACAAAATGTATCAACAGCAATATTTATAACCAGTGTTAATAAACTGACCAGACATATCATTTCTGTCATTCAGCTCATGTTGAAGAACAGAATCCACAACAGACAGAGGTGAAGTTTATAAACTTTCATTTTAAGATTTTTGTATTTTAGTGCTACAATCATTGTAAGTCATTTGTCAGTTAAGGATAGGGTCTTTTCCTCATGTCTCATAAATGCAGCTGTGTGAGAGGCGTAACTGAAAATATTTGTATTCACAGACTCAGAGCTCAGATGACCTGAACTATGCAGCTGTAACCTTTCGTCCAAAATCAAAAAGAAACCACCAGCCTGCACCAGACAGAGAAGTGAAGCCAAATGCTATTTATTCAGCCACCAGATAGGAAGCACCTGAAACTGCAGCTCAAAGTGGAACTGATGTTTTATTATTAATACACTGGTTATCAAAGTTATATTATATTCTTATGTACAATATTCTTGTTCAAGCTGAGTTTTGATACTTGTGCACTTCCTTATTTGTACCTGTGTGTCATGCTTTTGATTGACTTACATTTCAGTCCCACAGGGGAGTAAAATGCATCATATGTGAACAAGTTACAATGTGGTGTACCACATGGAAACTGGCTGGGGCCATTGCTATTCTCGACCTTCCTGTTGTTCTCAACAAAGAGCACTTTTATATGCAGATGATACCACACTGTATTTACCATTAGTATCACCTGGGGAAATTGTCAAGTGCTTTGAAAAAGGTAATTACAATCGGTTGTAATGTGGCCTTGGAATAACAAGTTTGTTCTTAATCTATAAAAACAAAAGTATCATGTTTGGATCTAATTTCAGACGTAAACATAAGCCACAGCTAAAGTTGTCTGCGCAGGGAGTGCCTGTGGAACAAGTAAAGGAAACCAAACTCCTTAGAGGAATATTAAAGCCCAGACACTTTAAAACAACAGCAAAGAACTAGTGGCAACAAAGGCAGACCGTTGCATTGCCTCACCTCTGGTGTCTCGGCCAAAAAGTGGTATTTAAACATGCCACAAAGACTGCAGCCAACAGCTGACTAGCACAAACAGCTGCAGCTGAGTAAGAGGAAATAACTCACCATAGCAGCGTCATTCAAAAAGAGATAAAACAAAAGACCGACAAGACAGATTAAAGACGCTAGTTAGCTAGTTAGTACATTAGCAACACAACCCAATGTTGAAATAACAAAGCATACTTACCAAGCAACAGTGAACAATAACACAAACAATTATTAACTGTTTCTGCTAAATAGCTTAATGGCTAAAAAAATAATCTTAGCTAATAACAAATTTGTTTGGATCTCACTCCTTCTTGACTTTAGCCGTTTGTTTGCTTTCCTCACTTCTGTTTTGCAACTCATGCACTGAACTGAACTGCCAGTCAGAGTAATATCTCTCAGTGACGGGCTCTTCTGGCTCCTATGCTTATTTAACATGCTGAATTGACCAAAAATCAGGCAACAAGGGACAGATAGTGCCAATGGTGCTGAGCACACCACAAAACTAGGGCAACAGATGCTCAGTGACAGCCTAATGCTGACCAACGGCAGTCCATCAGCTTGGTGTTTCAGAGCCCCGACACACAGGAGTGTTCAAAACTAATGCAAGGCAATGTGTTGTTATGTTCAGAGGAATGCAATTCTTGAATGGTTTGCCATTGGCCATTGTCTCTTTAGCGTCATTTTGTGTCTCCTTGTGATTTTTTTCTGCCTCTTTGTGGAAATGTAGTCTCTTTGAACTCATTTTGTGTATTTCTGGTCCTTTTTTGTGTGTCTCTTTGTGGTCATTTTGTCTCTTTGTGGTCATTTTGTGTCTCTTTGAGGTATTTTGTGTATTTCCTGGTCTTTTTTTGTGTGTTTCTTTTTATTCATTTTGTCTCTTTGTGGTCATTTTGTGTCTCT